>NC_142757.1:50240905-50475905 GCF_054948205.1 Urtica dioica subsp. dioica | reverse complement strand
ACCTCACGTGTGACTTTGAGCTAAGTCTCACTTAATATTTTATGGTATTACTTATTAGTATTGACCAGAGGTAGTGGTATCATAGACGTCTCTTATCCATTTCCTTGGAATTACATGAATAGCTTTGATATATTGTCTGCATATAAATATAAACCCATAGACACTGTCCATATCTTACTATAATACCGCGCTACAATATAAAGTCATGATATTTTGCAGAGAAAATGTGATGTTTATTTATACATAATACTAAATATCTTTGTCTCCATCCTCTAATTGGTTTTGTTTTTTTTGTTTTTTTGGCGTGTGTGTGTGCGTGTTTTAGAGAGATGATAGCATAAATGCTCAAACGGTCAAGCAAGCAGTCCTGCAAGCGATTCAGAACTGGAGTGAACAAGATTAATATTAAAATAACTTCTTATATATCATGATTTGTACAAGTCTCCCTTTAATTCATTCTATTACCTATTCGCGATCACCCTTTAGTTAGGTCGTGGTGTGTTTTGTTACAAATCTTTTGTCTCAATCAATGATTTTTTTTTTTTTTTTTATCTTTTTTTGGGATTATGTAGCTCATAATTTTCTGTACATGACACATATTTGGTGATCCTACAAAAATACAGATTTCGAGAGTCATAACATGGTAAGATTCAACCTAAAAAATGGAAGAAAGTACGTATATGGTAAAAATATTCCTAGCATAACATGTATTTTCCTTCATACTGTTTCCATTTCTTTGTAGAATCGATGTCATCTCTTTATAGACCATGATAGTATTTAGAATTTATATAAAATATAATGGTTTTGTTAAAATAAAGAGGTCTACATTGACTTTTATACAAGAAAGGCTGTATAATGGATTGAAGTCTTTCTAGGAGGTAAGTGTTGGGCTCAATCTACGAACAAAAGACAAGAATTTGACTTTTTTTGGGCCTGTTTTCCAAAGCAGAAGGTTTGATTACCCCAAACTGCAGTCTAATGGTGGTTTGTGGAGTATTTTTTTTTTTTTTTTTTGTTATGTTTTTTGTAGGGATGGCAATTTCGTACTCGTGTCGTAATCGTGTTGTGTTAATCGTGTTTGCATAAATAATTGTTAGAACCAAATCCGACCATTTATTAATCGTGTTTGAAATCTAGATCCAAATCCGACCATATATTTTTTTTACAGATCCATAACCATTTAAATTAAACCGTTTAATAGTCGTGTTAAATGGGTATTTAATCGTGTTTTAACCGTGTTTAGACATTCGGACTCAATTAATTGCGATATAATTATAAAAAACATAATAATAAGATCAGAATTGTCCTCCTTCCGATACATCGACACTGAGTCACGTGGCTAACTAATACTTTTATTTTTCCTTTACTCTTTTCTTTATTTTTTCACACAAAAAAATTGGCAAAATATAAAAAAAAAAAAACAAAAAGGAGGGAAAATAATGAAGGGTAAAAGTAAACAAAATATTAAACTGAAATTTTATGGAGAATATGGAGGGAATGTTATGGAGGGATATCAAATCTAAATATTAGTCTAATTATTTAATTATAGTTTCATGAAATAATAATAGAAATTTATAATGATATGAATGTTTTATTTTGATAAATATTAGATATTGAATTTGAAAACAAATTGAGGTAATAAGTCATTTTACTATAATTGAAATCAAATAAAATTGAATACGATACAAATAAAATTG
This sequence comes from Urtica dioica subsp. dioica, assembly GCF_054948205.1. NCBI lineage: Eukaryota > Viridiplantae > Streptophyta > Magnoliopsida > Rosales > Urticaceae > Urtica > Urtica dioica. The sequence goes on along the minus strand of NC_142757.1, from coordinate 50,474,208 downwards.
AATACGATACGTTATTATGAGACTATAGTTATTGTGATAGTCAAATTGAAATTGTGATTGTTCGATATGAATTGAATTAAATTGAAATCGAATAATATTGAATATGACATGTTATTATGAGACTATAGTTATTGTGATTGTGAGTTGAATTGAATTGAAATCAAATAAATTGAATATGATACGTTATTGTGATTGTGAACTGAATTGAATTAAAATCAAATAAAATTGAATATGGTAAGTTATTATGAGATGATAGTTATTGTGATTGTTCGATATGAGTTGAATTGAAATAAAACAAAATTTGAATATGATACGTTATTATGACACTATAGTTATTGTGACTGTCAATTTTAAATTGTGATTTTTTAATATGAATTGAATTGAAATAAAACAAAATTAAATATGATATGTTATTATGAGACCATAGTTATTGTGGCTGTTCTATTTTAAATTGTGATTTTTCAATATGAATTGAATTGAAATCCAATAAAATCGAATATGTTACATTATTATAAGATGATGGTTATTGTGATTGTGAATTGAAATTATTCGATATGAATTGAAAATAAAATTGAATATGATACGTTATTATGATATAATAGTTATTGTGATTATCAATTTTAAATTGTGATTTTTTCAATATGAATTGAATTGAATTAATATTCAATAAAATTGAATATGATACATTATTATGAAACTATTGTTATTGTGATTGTGAATCGTGATTGTTTGATATGAATTGAAATAAAATAAAATTGAATTTAATACTATAGTAATTGTGATTGTTCGATATGAATTGTGATTCTTATTGCTCCAGTTAAGTCAATTGGTATACTATTGACTATATGTTATCATACGTAAATTGATATTTATAAGAATATACTTTATTTTATTACATCATATTTTCTAATATCAATTTTATGTTTATAATTATAATTTTATATTTATAATTTTACATATATAATATTAATCGTGTTTAAATGGATCGTAATCGTGCTACTACTCGTAATCGTGTTAATTGGATCATATTCGTGCGGGTCGTAATCGTGTTTCGTGTCGACCATTTAATAATCGTGTTAATCGGCTTTTTATCGTGTTACCGTAATCGTGTCGTTTTAAACCATTATTTAATCGTGTTACCGTGTTCGATCCAATTAAGAACCGATCCATTTATTGAGATCCAAATCCGCTTTAAATCGTGTCGTAACCGTTTCGTGTTTCGTGTCCGGATCAAATTGCCACCCCTAGTTTTTTGTTTGTTTTGTTTTTGTTTTTGGGAAAAAACTGAGTTCAGATAGGGAATTTTGGAATTTTGTGTAAAAGTAAGTCTAATTTTACAAAAAAAAATTAGGTAATTAACCAAGTAAAACGTTTGAGATAGTTATACAACATACGTTTCGTAAACTTTAAGTAAATAGCCACAAATATGACGCGACATTCTTGATTTACTCTTTCATTGAAATAAAATGATGGAGTATTTATGTCAATTTGCACGTGTAAATACATAGACGTGATTATTTACCTAAAATTTACGAAACGTAATATAAATAGCAATATAAAACTGTAAATATAGCTATATACCTAATGTACTTTTTATGGCCAACTGACCAGTAGCCCAATCGTCCACCATCCTTTTAAAAAATAGCTCAAGTTTCATTTATTAGTGAAATAACTCACTAGGCCGAAGTTAATTAAATTAATTGTTCAGTTAATTTAATTAATTGAACAATTAATTCATATAACATCGGTCCGGTGGACTGTTTCCCTAATAAAATAAAACTTGAGTTAGATTTTATAAAGTGATTGAGGATTGAGTAGTTGCAACAAATACTTGTTATATATGTGTCAAAACTTAAAAATATAAAATTTATGTTCAATTTTATATAAATACCTACAAACACATCGTTTTTAAATAAAATAAATTTAACTTTAAAACTTTCAAATTGATTGCAGTTTATTGATGTTTACTACAGTCAACCGCAGTGTTATTTGAAACTTAATTACCTTTAAAAGCTGAATTAATTTCGTACACCATTACACGTACTTTTTAAAATTTCCTTTTAGATTTCTCTATGTTACATTGAAACACGTGAAAAGTCAACTGCGACGCCCAAGCGAAAACATGTTGCTCCGGTGATAACTTTCATTCGGATGTTGATAAGATCCAAGGGTAGTCTCGTAAATCGGAATGAAATGTTAGGCTCCCGGTGAGAGTCGCGACCGACCTCTACTGCTTAAGCGTCTTTACATTCATGGCTTAGGTATCGATTTGGCTTAGATTTTAGATTTCTTAGGAGAGAATGAGACTTCTCAAAGTCTCGTGACTATCGTGTTCCTTTGTACTTTCATGGCCGCTTAGGTCAAATTCAATAAATTCCATATTTTCCATATAACCATTAGGGATGTACAAAACCGAATAAAAAATCGGATAAAACCGATATCCAAACCAATCCGAAGTCGAAATCTGGTGCCACATCAGAGAATCGAAATTCGGATTTGGATAACCGATCCAATTTCAAAAACTGGACTAGATCAGTTTTGATTTTAGGCAAATTTGGATATCGATTATATAACCGAATTTTTATTTATTTAAAAAAATTAAACTTGGGTCTTTAATTTTTTGTTTTCAGACCTTACGATCCTGGGAAAAAAAGAAAAAGACCTCACGACTTTTAATTTTATGTTTTATTTGACAAGTTCATTTTCTATTTATTTACTAAAACTAATTTATTTTAACTTTATGTCATAATAACTTTACGTGTCATCCAAGTAATACAGATTTGAAGTATCGAGTGTCGAACCCACAAGGACTAGTGATTCTAACGATTTACTAAAACTTGTAGCGAGTGGTCTTGCCAACCTATGTAATAAAGAGAAATTAGAGGTCACGATTTCACCGAAACTAACTAGGCTGGGAGATTCGGGTTTGAACAACAAAATCTATTCCTATGAATTCTAATCTCGCTCTATCAAAGATATCCACTAGCCTCTCTTGAGTAGTCTAGCAAACCTATGTAATTGACGGATTGTTGTCCACTCGACCTCTAATCCTATTAAAATAATTACACGCAATACGACAAGAGTTCAAATGATTACAGAAATTGCCTACATTTTTTACTAACCTAGGTCAACTATGAAGCCATGAATAAACACACGATTTCAATTCTCTCTCAAGCATTAAACAATCCTAGATATCAATTTTAATGGTGACCAAGCACTGGAAAGCATTGAGCATAATTTATGACAATCAATTCATAATAACAAAACAAACAAGCATTATCTAACCCTAACAAACCATCCCCCTTTCACCCCACCGGGGCTGGGCCGAGGGCGGTTTAGCGGTGGCGGGTCGGGGCTGGGCCGAGGGAGGACCGAGGGCGGGCCGGGGCGAGTTGGGCAGCGGCGAGGGGCGAGGGCAGGAGGCGTATGGCGGCGCTGGAGCGGGAGGCGTATGTTGAAGGCGGGCCGGGGCAGGTTGGGCGGCGGCGGCAGGAAATCTGGGCGGCCTTCTTGAAGGAGCAGAATGGAGGATGGTGAGAAATGAGAGGGAGGTGCCGGCGCGGTTCTTGGCGGCGACGACGGGGAAGAGGATGGTACGCGGGCGGGGGGAAGACCTCGCTGATCGGAGCGCTGGTCGCAGCAGAGAGAGGGAGTAACATTAATTGAGAGAGAGGGAGAGAGAGAGAGAGAGAGAGAGAGAGAGAGAGAGAGAGAGAGAGAGAGAGAGAGAGAGAGAGAGAGACTGGTCGCCGGAGACTGGCTGAGGGGACGTCTTGGGTCGGAGAGAGAGAGAGAGCCAGATTGAGAGAGGAGGAGAGACAGAGAGAGAGAGGAGGACGGCGGCGTGGGGGGTTGGGCCGAGGTCGAGCTCGCCAGAGTTGCAGAGAGAGATGGGGCGGGGCTAGGCAAAGAGGTAGAGAGAAAGAAGGCTCGGGCGAGGAAGAAGAAGGCTCGGGCTTTTATAACACCCTAAACCTATTGGGTGCGACAATGTCGCACCTAATAATCATATTCGGTGCGAAATGTCGCACCTAATATCGCACCGAATATGAAATCACAGATCCAAAAAATTTCAGGGGGATTTATCTGACCGCTTTAAATTTTAAAACCTTTAGGTGCGACAAAGTCGCATCTAAAGGTTTTTGGTGCGACGATTTAATATTTGGTGCGACACTATCGCACCGAATACCACTAAACATTAGGGAAATTTTTAGTCATCTGGATGAGTATCCAGTGCGACATGTCGCACCTAATATGTGCTTAGCAGAAATGTCAATTTGTAGTAGTGACCTCACCATTATCAATCTCAGCTACATCAACAACCCCAAAAGAATCCTAGCCTATAGTGGCATTCATAATCAACATCAAACAAAGCATCAAAATAAATATTGAAAACAAAACAGAATTCATATTAACTAAATTGATGTTCAACAATATTTAAAACCAACTAACAATAAAAATAAAAGAAGAAGGAAGAAGAACAATTGAATTAGAGTTCCAAAGTCTCGTCGGAGTCGTCGATTCCAACAAAGAATGATTTTTCTCTTCTCCAAAAACCTCTCAAAAGTAGCCAAACACTCTAAAAAAATAAAAGGAAAACCAAATGTGTGTTTTTGAGTTTACAAGTCTGATTATATAGGTTAAGGGGTTATTTTCGGAACTATTTGGGCCTTTAAATGAGATCCAATGGCCCAGATTCGCTCAAAAAGGGAAATAAACACTATAGGATCTGTCGTCAGCGCACCGTGCCGGAATCCACCGCACCGTGCTCCTTCTTCACAACACTGTGATGCATAACGTGATTTGCCGCAGTCTGTGGCACGTTTTTACCGCGGCACGCTCGATTTTACTGTACCACAGTGAGCCTTGACTTATTGATTCTCAGCTTGATTTTTTTTCCAAAATGTACTTTTTTTTTCTCCTTTTTGACTCCCGGTGGCTCCAAAATAGCTCCAATATCGTCATGACACTTGATAAATCATCCAAAACCTAAATTCAAATGAAAACCTCGCAATAACCGTCAAATACACTCAAGAACGAGGTAGATTTAAGCCGAAAGAGAGATTTGTGCATAAAACACGCACTCTTCACTAGTATGGATTCGTGAAGACGGATGTCCTTTTGAATCGGCGTCGCTTTTAAAAGCTGTTTTTGTAGTAGTGTATGGACTAGTATTTTGGAGTTTTATATGACTTGTTTGTACTCGTATTTTGACCATTGTAAATTTTAGAACTAGATATTGATTTTAAAAACTAGATAATCGGTATTTTTAAAATGGATTAGGAATTTAAAGAACCGAATAAGCGAATTTAGAAAATCGGATTTTAGACCGATATTGGGTTTAAGAAATAGGATAACCGAATAACCGGATTGTTGGGGAATCAAGCGCGTATCAGACACAATCGCTTTGATACCACTCGTTGGAGATGATTCTCCCATATAACCATATTAATGCGGAAAAATAATTAATTACGCTGATCATAAGCTAATTAAATTATGGTTATAATTAACAACATCTAGTTATGTTTAATTAATTTAATTCACGAGAGCATATTTATCAAGCAACCGATTTGAGCAAAAAAATGAATACTTACATTGATTTTCGATTCAGCTACAGAACGCCCCTAAACTAATCGCGTACTCTTTGTGTCGTCTTGATGAAGGACTCGAGGATGACACCTTAGTCTTCCGAAACGTAATCTCCGAGACGAATAAGAAAGATGAGTGGGCACAGTCTTTATCTCACTAGATGAGAAACGTGGTGTTCCAAATCTCGTTCTTATTTTACTAAGAATGGAAACGAATTTCCGAGGGGAAGGAGAGGCAGAAGTGCACAGCCAAGGGAGGCTAGAATGCACGAATTTTTTCACAAATTAATTGCTTCTTTTTGCCTTCTCATGAACCCCTATTTATAGTAGTAAAAGGAGATATTCATGGAACCTTCCAGAATATTTTATTTCCTTTTATTGTGTTCACACTAGTGGATTAAATCTAGGCCATCGGATCTCAACAAGTGAATCTTACTTTTTCTCTCATCCATCAGATCAAGATCTATGAGATATTATTCTCTATTTAAATAGAGAATATTTTATTTAGTGAGAGAATAAAGGAGAATATATTATTTACCTTTAAATATATTCTCATATATTCTCCTAAATACTTTCCTTTAAATAAGGAGAGAATAAAAGACAATATCTTATATTATTCTCTCTCCTTTATTTAAACAACTAAGGAGAAAATATCGGTAAATACCAATTTGAAATTTTCGAACTTGATGGCATACGGCCAAGGTGATTTGCGCAATCCCTAGTGCCAAAAAACCTAATTCGACTTTTCCATGTGTGCAAGGCCCAATTGCTTAAAACCCAATTAATCATTTATTTACTTGGTCCAACAATAAACAAATAATTAATAATTGTTTATTTACTTGATCAAACAATAAATAAACAATTCTACCATAAATATTTATTTAATTCTGCGAATACCCATTTTCCAGAATAATGGTGTCAATCACAATTACAGTGAGTGAGATTAATAATGATAAACATTATTATACGAAAGTTCTTATCCGCCTTTATCAGAGCCGAATCGGGGACTATGGACCTAGTAGTAGAAGCTTAACAAATCCGATGAAAAAGACGAAATAGTCATTTCTCTTTTTCCATCGATTCGTCTAATCTTGGTCAAATACTCCACTTTGTAAGCCAAGACTGAACTCTCCTTTAATACTAGAATTATATTTACTCATCGTGACGAGTGTCCACTGATATAGTCAGTTCGTGATCAAGATCCTCCAGGTTCAACCCGTGTCAAGAGAAGTCGATTTTTCCGTTATACTTCTCTTGATACATATCAGCCCTAAGCGTAGTTGCTTCCCCAGCGAAAGATTCTTTCGAACATTACTTACTTCGAAAGTGCTAGCAATCTATCGGTTCTGGAATCAACCCTTAGGCGAGTGAACATTAACCTTCTTTCAGGAAGGTTGAATTCCATATCTGTAAATCACTTCCCACTCGAATCATGCTCTGAGAGACTCCCAAGACATAAGCTGTGATTAGCATGGATAACCTTTTAGCGAATGAGTCAAAGAGCTCAGTAACATGACCCAGCGTCCATGATCACTTCAGGATTCAGATCAAGTCTCACTGTGACCATCATAGCGGCCTCGGTTAGTGTGTCGTAACGGTCCTTAAACGACACATCTACAACCAAGACCTGTCCAAGTCGTACACTTACCACAAGTGTAGAATGCTCTCACATAGTGATCAACCTTCACCTATGTGTTCCACATATATGACTTTAGATATAGCTTTCCAGGCGTATATCAGTCATCGACCTCGTATTAGCTCACCGCCCGAACTCAGGTGCCCAGCACGTGACTCAGTTTAATACGGAGGCTATGGAAGATAGTTGTTATTGATTCTAATTGTTTAGAAATCAACTCACTAATCATATAATGCTAATAAAGTAATCTTATTATCGAATTTAGTAATCATTTATTAATTATCTTCAAGTGGGCAATATTCCCAACACGGATATTGGATAGAATCTTTAAAAACCAATAATTTGGATTCAGATATAAAAACTGTCAAAAACTAAACCGAACTGATATAGTTTCAGCCCTAATAACGATGGATTTCTCTATACAATTGTATTACAAAACAATTTATATCTTCGTACTAATAAGACACGAGAGCTATATTTGTGAGATTGTGAGAACTAAGCTGAGCTTGGAACTTGTTGCATGTGAGATCTATTGCAGGTACGGCGATGATTGTCGATTTCGATGACTCCGACGACTGAGATCGTAAGAGATACAATATCATCATAAGTTTTCGATCAAAGAGATGGTAAGATATTAATCTAAAATAGATCAAAATAATATGAGGCACTAAAGATATTTAGATTTACCATCACCAGAGAACGAAACAGTAATTCGTAGTCGCTCTAGTTTACATTCGGGGGTATAAATATGTTCGAAATGATGTAAAGGTTGAATTGAGTTCAGAATGAGTATGGGCTTGGCTCTAGCCTAGGCTTGGAACTAAGTCCAAAACATGATAAATTTCACATACGAACCATTTTTTTAATGCTAATTCCAAGAAACCCACTTCCAAAATCTTTCACAAATATCGATTATGTGATTTGAAAATGTAAAGGACCTTAGAATCCTTTTGTAATTTCGAATTTAACTTTTAATTTTCAAAAATGTCGACTTTGTACTCTATGTTTAATTAAAATGATGGAAGTATATCTTAAAATAGATAACAGTGTATTGCGGATCTTCTTTTTATTGATTTTGATAACCCCAAAATTCCCAATTTTGAAATAAAAAATAGTCATATATCGAAATAGACTAATAAAATTCATACCTACCAAGAGATGGGTTCCTTCCGTGTTCCAATTGCAACTTTGACTCCTGAATTTCCTGCTCGAATCAGTTATTTTGATAACTATCGACTATCGATTTTTACCCATTTCCTCTGTTTGTGTTCTCCACGATTCAGAGACTGTTGTTTTTTTTCATTTTTAAATAAATTACATATAGGGAAACGAATGAATAACGGTAAAATGGAGTTTACATATAAATATTAGAGTCAAAATAAATGAAAAGTCAATAAAAAATATTCATGGCACTGTTATCTATTTTAGAGTATAATTTCGTAATTTTAACTAAATAGAGGCAAACTCAATATTTTTAAAAATCAAAGGTCAAACTCAACATTTGACTAAAACACATGTGTCATTTTTCCTTAATCTAATGGAAATATAGACAGTAAAAAAAAGATATTATAAAAAAATTGTAAAAAGTAAAGCAAAAAAAAAAAAAAGGGTAAACATTATCGAAAATAACTGTGTAAAGTGTAAAACTGTAAACAATTTATATTTAAGGGGATTAAACAATTTTGGTCGATAATTGTGGAATAATGTTAAAAAATTGGTATGTGAGAAGTAATTTCTTTTTTAGAATATGCTGACTTGATATGATGAAATTTTGGGTCGATCAGCGTTTTGTTCTTGTTCAACCCGTTACCATTTAATTTGTTGGCCCTTGTTCTAGTTAGTATCTCTTCTAATGATCGGTGTCATGAAGCTTTTAAAGGTCTTCAAATATCCAATGAGCGCATCAAGACTTATGTTCTTCACGTGCTTCTTTCATGGCAAAGCATTGGAGATATATAGATCTCAGCACCTTCCTTACCATCTTCCTTTAAGCATAGAATTTTCCAAAGCAGATGATTTGTTAGAATTATCACATAATCAAGCATTGAACTCAACAACAGATTCATCTTCGTTCATCTTTAATTTCTTCTCAGGTAGTGAGCATTTGAATTTGTGACATTCAAACCTCTTGCAAGCGCTCCAAGAACAGTCACAATTTGAAGATGCTCTCATCAATAAGAACAAATATAGCATTTATAGCTTTATAATATCCTTGATCATGTTCTCTCATCATCATCTATCCACTGATCTTTGTTGAAATTTAGAAAGTGATTGACTAAGAGAAAAATATTCTTCATTTTTGTTCTTGATATAAACTTATATCACTTATTTATACATCAGACTAATTAGATACGTGATAAGTATAATAAATATGTGTAATAACTAATCTTTGAAAATAATAAATAATTAACAGAGAAAAAAGACATATGAAATCGAATGAAAAATAAATGCGACACTACTTTCCAAGGTGAGATGAGTTCCAAGGAAAGAGGTTGTTTACAAGATGATAAGGTCAAGTCAAAGTAAGCTGAGGTGGGATTTGAACTAAGGACGAGCTGAATTGACTCTGAGTACGGCTAAATAAGAGATGGAGTGAGGATACACTACTAGAAATATGACATTTAGCGACGGAAGTATTAGCGACGACTTTATCGTCGCTAATTTGTCGTCGCTAATCACCCTTTTAGCGACGATAAAGCCGTCGCTAATTATTTGGTGCCAAAACTTCTAAAGTTTGGCGGCAAAAATAATTAGCGACGAATTAATCGTCGCTAATTATTTATATTCGTCGCTAAGTTCGCGGGGAAACAATTAGCGACGGTATTATCGTCGCTAATAGTTTCGAGTTAATATCGAATTTTAACGAAATTCAAAGAGGGAAAAATCCCCCCAAAATAATTTAAATGAAATGATTTAGCGACGATTTTATCGTCGCTAAATGTGTAAAAATCAATTAGCGACGAGAAAATCGTCGCTAAATTCCTGGTTTATGAACTGAAAATTTAAGTTGATTTAGCTACGAAATTTAAAGACATTTAGCAACGATTAAATCGTCGCTAAATGTCTTTAAATACCAGATCGCGACCGAGACCCCTCATTCGCTCCCAAACCCTAAAATCCTCACTTCTCTCTCTCTCTCTCTCTCTCTCTCTCTCTCTCTCTCTCCTCCGCCGTGCGCCTCCTCCGCCGTGTGCCGCCCCGACGCAGTCGACTCCCCGATAAGTCTCTCTCTCCTCACTTCTCTCTCCTCACATCTCTCTCTCTCTCCTCACAGTTTCTCCTGTTTACAGCTCCGCCGCCGCTCCGCCGCCGACGCCGTCGCCGCTCCGCCGCCGACGCCGTCGCCGCTCCACCACCGACGCCGTCCTCGTCCTCGTCCTCGTCCGCCCCGGTCCGGCAGCTAGCGCTGCTCTTCCTCGTCCTCGTCCACCGTCCTCGTCGTCCACACGATCCCAGCCGGTAAGTTTTTTTTTTTTTTTTTTTTATAACTTTATATATATATATATATATATATATTTATTAGTTATTTATATAATTAATATATTAGTTATATATATTAGTTATTTATATATATATATATATATATAACTTTATATAAATAAATGGAATTGTATTAATTAGTATATAGTTATTTATATTAGGTAATTTAAATTAGTTATAAATAAATGGAATTGTATGAAATTTAGGTAATTTAAATTATGTATAAAAATTAGTTATAAAAATTAGTTATAAAAATTAGTTATATTAGGTAATATAAATTATTTAAATTAGTTGTAAATTAGGATTAGAGATTAATTATGTATATAAGTATAGTAGATTAGAGATTAATAAATTAGGAAATGTAATTTTGTTAATTACGATTAGAAAATTTAAAATGGTTTAAGTTTGTGTAGTTTATGTGAAATTAATTAATTGGTTATGGATTGAAATTGAAATTGGATTTAATTTTTGTTAGAAATGATTAAAAATGTGAAATTAATTAGTTGTTTATAGATTTAAAAATGATCGAACCACTGAGGTTGGATTTATTGTTAGTTTTAGGATGTTTCTATGCAGGTTTTAAAGTTAAAGGCTGATGCCGGGTTCTTAAGTTTATAGGAGAGGTTCTGCCGAAATTTCGGTAGGATCGTATTTTGTTTTGAATTTCAGATGGCTGCGGCTACAGGAGCTGGAGGCAGCAGAGGCGGGGATGACTTCTTAGCCCGTCTCCCGAATTATTGTCAGTCGGCGCCCGTACGTGATGGCGTCGAAGAAGAAGACGAGCATATCGAACCGGCCGTGCGTGGGCCGACGGTCGGCCTTCGATCTGAGCGTGCACGGCGCCCCGGGGTGAAGGAAGTCGTCGTTTATAACGAGGAGTTTCAGTCGTTCTTGAAGCCAGAGCGCGAGATGGATCCGGATCTCGCGACGTTCGCGAACACGCTCGGGTTGGTCGTCCGAGACAAGATCTCGCCTACGGTCCCAAGGTGGACGAATGCGAACGTGGGGCCGGCGAAGGAGGCCGAGATCCGAGCAGCGATTAGAGACAAGTACGACATTCGAGTCGATGGTGATGCAACCGGGAAGAAGAAGGCGATTGTCGATGCGGCAATCATTCGAGACGCGAAGACTCGTCTTCGCGATTGGAGGCATACCTTGCGGTCATGGTTCGACATCGACTGCAAGAGCAGCGTACAGGTGACGCAGTCGCTGAAACCGAGGACCGTTAAGCTCGACACCGAATGGGAGACGCTGATACAACGATATACGAGCGATGAATTTAAGGTAATCAAATCATTTACGTTAAATATGTGTTTACCCTTTTATTAAACGATTTGTTCTTTACGTGTACGGTTACTTATATTACAGGCCATTCAAGTGAAGAACAAGGCGAATCGCGCGAAGAAGAAGACGAAGACTCGACAAGGGACGATTGGGCGAATCGCGCGGTTACTTATATTACATTTATTTTTCTTATTTTTCAATTAATAGATACTAACTAGTTAATTATATCAGGATCGACTGGTCGCTAGGTTCAACACGTTGCGAGCGGAGGCTGAGCAACAAGGAGCGGACGTCGATATTTCCGTCCTAGAGCAGCAGGCGATCCGCGATATTATGGGTTCGCGGGCTGATCACTTGACCGGCATTGGACGTTTGGTGCCACAGGGAGCACGGATGGCGGGTGAAGTCGCCGAAGTGTACGGTTCGGAGGCTGGGACGTCGCAACCAGGATATGTCTCGCATGAGGTGTTGACATCGACCCTCGCCGCGTTCGCCGAGACAATACAGAGTCAGGTGCCCGGCCTCAACCTTAGCTCGTTCATGTCCCAATTGTTGCAGAGTTCGCAGCAGGCTCCGTCATCCCACAGCCAGCAGACTCCGACGGCCGGCGTCCACACTCCGACGGGCGGCCAGCAGATGACTCCCGACGCCAACCAGCAGACTCCGACGGGCGACGTCCACACTCCGACGGGCGGGCATCAGAGGACTCCCGACGCCAGCCAGCAGACGACGTCCGGCGGACCAAGTCAGTCTACTCCGACGCCGCAGCCTGCAGAACTTCAGCGCCAGCAAAAGAGCGTTTCACGTCGAGGAGGAGGAAAACGAGCGGCGGGACGACAAAACAAACGTCGCGAGTAGTTTTTATTTCTTGATTTGGATAATATAATTTAGTTTTTATTTCTTGATTTGGATAATATAATTTAGTTTCTATTTCTTGATTTGGATAATATAATTTAGTTTTTATTTCTTGATTTGGATAATATAATTTAGTTTTTATTTGATTTTTCATTTTAGAATTTCATAAAAAAAAATAATTAACGACGAAAAAAATAAAAAAAATTAGGGACGAAATAATTAGGGACGAAATTAGCGACGATTTTGTCGTCGCTAATTCACGCGGGAAATTTTCGCACGTGAATTAGCGACGACAAAGTCGTCGCTAATTTCCTGTTTCAAAATGGAAAAAACTTCTCGTCACGACATTTAGGGACGACTTTCTCGTCGCTAATATCGTCGGTAATTATTTAGCGACGAAAAAATCGTCGCTAAATATATTTAGGCACGCACATTTAGCGACGATTATTATCGTCGCTAAAATCGTCGCTAAAGAGATTTAGCGACGATTATGGGGTTTTTAGCGACGAAAAAAATCGTCGGTAAATGTTGTATTTGTTGTAGTGATATATTTAAGTAAGGACGAACTGGAAGTTATGACAAGCTCGGATTGATTTTCTGTTAGGAATTAAACATCTGTATAACCATGCGGAGAATAAATAACTACGCTAATAGGCTAATTATTTATACGATTACAAAAACAAGATCTAGATATGCAGATTTGAATAGAATAAACTAGAGAGCGATTTAAGCAACCGATTAAAAGACGAGTTTTCAGATTACTTACATGTTTGGCAAACTGTTACTGACTCCTTCAATCTAGTTCTTCTAGATCCCGTTATGAACTCCAATAACTCGATCTTTAAGCTTTTTAATCTTCGGGAACGACAACATGACTCTCATCATTTGGATCTCCAAAGATGATATCGTAATCTTTCGAAACATGATTTCCGGATGGAATAAGAAGAAAGTGTTGGATCACTCGTTATCTCACTATGACTTGTTTTAGAGATTCAAGTCGTATCGTATTTATGAGATTGGAATCACGAAATTTCGAGGGAGAGTGAGGGAGAAGAAATTTTGGCCACATCTGATGATGTTGGGCGAATTTTTTGACTTTTTTTTTCCTTATCTTTTGTGTTCTCCCTGACCACTTTATAGTGGTAGAATGAGATAATCTAGGAAGCAATTAGGGTTTCCTTATTCTCCTATATTATTTCTTATTTTGTAGTTAAACATGTACCATTGGATTTTGATTACCAATCCTACATTTTCTCTCATTCATCAGATCAGAATCTAGGATATTATATTTTCTTATTTTTTCCCTATATTTAAGGAATCTAGGTTTTTGAGAATAATGAGGATAATATCTTATTTCCTTATTTAATTGAGAGAATATCTCTACCATTGTTATTCTCCTAGATATTAGAAATATCTTCATGAGAGAGAATAAATGGCAGTATCTTATTTCCTTATTTAATTCAGAGATAATATCTCAACCATTATTATTCTCTCTCTCATTTATTTAGTTACCTGATTTCTTTTCCACAAATCTTGCAACTAATCAAAGAGAGAATATTGAGTATTTAAACCCTAAAGTAGGCGCCCAACTACTGTTAATTGGCCAAGGAATTTTTGAATATTACAGTATGCACAAGACCCAACTTAAAATTCAATTAATTATTTACTTGATCCAACAATAAATAATTAATTCTACAATAAATAGTTTAATTAAGCAAATAGACTAATTTTTGAATGAATGCTGCTAATACCTTTTACAGTTGTAAGATTGTAATAATAATAAATAATCATTATTACTAGAGAGTTCTTATCCATCTTTATCAGAGCCGGATCGGAGACTATGAGTCTAGTAACAGAAGCTCCTACAAATACGATTAAATAGACGAAACAGTCATTTCTCTAATTTAATCGATTCATCAATCTTTGGGATACTCCACAAAATAATCCAAGACTGCAATCTTCTTATTACTATAATCATATTTTACTCATCGCAAGAGCGTCCACTGACATAATCAGTACATTATCTCAATCCTTTAGGGTCAACTCGTATCGAGAAATGTCATTGATTCCATTATACTCTTCTTGATACATATGAGCCCTAAGAAAGTACTGTTGCTTCCCCAGCGAAAGATTCTTTCGTACGTACTTACTAAGAAAGTGTGCAAAGTCAATCAGTTTTGGAATCAACCCTTAAGTGAGTGAACATTGACATTCTTTCAGGAATGCTGGATTCCGCATCTGTGAATATCTATGCTGAATTCCTAAGACATAAGTATTTTGGTATGATAGTAGCCATTAACGAATTAGTCGAAGAATCCAGTAATATAACCTAAAAGTCCGTGATCACTTCAATATTTCGATTAAGTTTCATTGTGACCATCATAACGATCCTAGTTAGTGTCTCGTAACAGCACTTAAACGACACATCAACAACCAAAGTTTGTCCAGGCCGTACACTTACCAAAAGTGTAGAATGCTCCCACCAAGTGATCAAACTTTACTTGTTTTTCACATATATGATTTTAGATAGAGCTATCCAGGCATGTATCAATCATCGATCACGTTTTAGCTCACCGCCCAAACTTAGATGCCCAACATGTAATTCTGTTTAATACGGAGGCTATGGATTATAGTTGTTGTTGATTCTCTTTAGAAAACAACTCACTAATTATAAATGCTAATAAAGTAAACTTATTATCAAATTCAGTAATCATTCATGTTTATTTTATTATCTTTAGTGGACAATATTCCGAACATTTTCAACACTCTCCTCAAGCATGATTTGGTATGTTGCACAAATCAAGCTAGGATTGCACAATTCGTAGATGCCATATATTGTTGAGCAGGAACATGTCGCATCGTAGTTGCTTCGGAGTTGAACTTCCTCGTGGTTGATTTCAATGCGAGGTGAGCTTCAAGCTAAAAACTTCAAGCGAGCTGGGCTACAAGTTGTGCTGAGAGCTCCATTTGCGGAGAGCTACGAGATCAGAGCTTCATGCAAGGCAAGCTCAAAGATGCGAGCTCCTAGTGAGACGAGCTCTAAGAGAGATTCATGCAAGGCAAGCTCAAAGATTTGAGCTCCCACCTGAGACGAGCTCTGAGCTGGATTTTAGATGCTCGGTGTGATATGAATTTTCGATCTTTTCTTCCACGAGACTACAACTGATTTGCTCCCACGCATGTAGAATTTGAGAGAACCAATGAACACAATTCTCTCTTGAATCTTGGAGCTTATTTACTTCCAAGTATACCAGGTCTTTGTTAATAGGTGTCCGGAACTGAGGTTGAGTCTTGGGGCTGATTCTTGCGTGAAGTTATGCCGGAGCTTGACTTATCTGAGTAGCGTAGAGATCTTTTCCAACTTTGACACGGCTGGTAGCTTTGGATCATGTGAGCTTGGGTGGCTGAGTGAGAACTTGTCGAAATAGATCGGATAATCATTGATCCAGTTTTCCTCTAACTAGCCTATCATGGAGTGAAGAGCTAGTTGGACGAGAGCTTGGTATGGTGTGAAAAACTCATTTGGTGAGAGCTCAATGTTGAGTGAAGAGCTCATATGGTGATAGCTCGATGTGGAGTGAAGAGCTCATTTGGTGAGAGTGCGATGTGGAGTGAAGGGCTCATTTGATGAGAGCCTGAATGCAGAGTGAAGGTCTCATTTGATGAGAGCTTGAATGCTTAGTGGGAACTTGTCATCTCGACCTAGTGAGGAATAACGTATCACTTTAAAAGGAAACCAAGTGAAAGAAAGGTCACCGAACCCAATATGTCGGTGATGAAAAAACTTGTGAACGCAATAATTCGGTGATGGGGAAGACTTGGTCACCGAACAAAATAATTTGGTGATGAGAAGACTTGGTCACACTAGATCACCGAAAACAATAATTCGGCGATGAGAAGACATATTCATCGAATCTCCATGAGGAGAGCTCAGTAAGGCATGCTCGATGATAGGAGTCCGGTAAGCTCAGAGACCTCATTGATAGAGAGCTCATTGATTCACTATGTGGTGTGGTCATTTGAGGAGAGTTCACGCGGCAAGCTTGTTGATGAGAGCTTGTTATGGTGAACTCAATGAGAATGATATCGGTGTGGCGAGCTCACTGTAGAGAGGGCACGATGAGTAGAGCTTATTATGGTGATCTTGATGAGGACGATCTTGGTGAGGTAAACACGTTGATGAGAGCTCAATGATGCGATGAGCTCAGCAAGGAGAGCTCCATGCAGTGAGCTCAATGTTATGTGTTTGGTACGTCAAGTGCCCTTTCCTACTTTGGATAGTCATTTATTTACTGCTTTCCATGACTATCCAAAGTACCAGAGATCACAGTAATGAGCTCGTTGATGTAAGTTCATAATGAGGCTGGAGATTGGGCTCCCCAAGTGAACATTGTCGAATGAGAGGTCACCTAGTGAAACCTCGCCGAGTGAGGGCTCGCTGAGTGAGAGGTCACTAATTGGTGATGATGTGGCTCAGAGAAGATATGACTCGGTGAGAAGATGATACTTGGTGATAATGAGACTCGGAATTCTTCACTTGGAAAAGAGGATTGAGACTTGAGACTTCGGCATCAAGTTGATCGTCTCCACCCGACTGCTCGCTGAAGAGAGCTTAGTACAAGACGAGCTTTCTGAGGAAAGTTCACTGGTCATTGAGGACGAGCTCATTCTGGCGATCTCATTGAAGATACTTTACTATGATGAGCTTGATGAGGAGAGTTCAATGCGGTGAGCTCAATGATGATGTGCTCAACTTTCCCACTTTGGTTAGCCACTGATTTAGTTCTTCCCTGACTATTGAAAGTGGGATAATACACTCAATAGAGTACGAGGTAGCGTTCAAAGCTCAGAGGTGAATTGGACATGAGCCTTGAGATTGACAACAATACATCGTACGCTGGAGAAGAAGCCTCGATGCAAGCTGTTGGAGAAGCAGGCCGCGAGAGTGGAGTTCATCGGCCTTGAAGCACACTTGCTGATGAGAGGTCGTCTGAAAAATATCGTCTTTGATTTTTGTTTTTTTGTTTTTTTATATGAAATGAGAGAATCTGAATGCAATAGTTCAATAAAGAAATTGAGAGACAAACTGAACACAATATTTCAATAGAGATTAAGGGATGCAGACATTGAGAGACAATTAGAACACAATAGTTCATCAATTATTTTTAAATTATTAATTTGGAATGGAGATGAGATAGCTTTTAGCGTAAGACCAGGAAATAAGTCATATATTTAGTGGGAGGAATGAAGAACGTATTTTGTGTCCCGGGCGGAGTTGGTGGACGTTGTGAGGTCAGTGATCTACTGCTCTGATACCATGTTGAAATTTAGAGAGATTGACAGAGAGAAAAAATATTCTTCTTTTTTGTTCTTGATATGAAAGTGTATCACTTATTTAATCATATAATAGATATGTCAGAGTAAGTGGATACATGATAAGTGTAATAAATATGTGTAATAACTACTCCTAGGCAATAATAAATAACTAAAACTACAAAGAACAAAGACATAAGAAATCGAATGATAAATAAATGAAACACTACTTCCAAGGTGAGATGAGTTCCAAGGAAGAGGCTGTTTCAAAGATGACGAGGTCAGGTCGGAGTAAGCTGAGGTGGACTCTGAACTAAGGACGGGCTTATTTGACTCTGAGTAGATCTGAGGACGAGTTGGAGTCAGGACAAGCTAAAGTGAGGGCGAGCTGAAGTGATGACGAACTGGAACTTATGACGACCTCGAACTGATTTTCAACAATCTTCATGTTTCTTAGTAGCAATGTCATTATCAATAGCCTTGAGAAAAGCTTCCATCTTGGCTTTCCACCATTCAAGAGTGGTGGTCACCCTATAATGCGTCCTTCCTTCGAGTTCATCCTAAAGAAACGTTAGTAAACATCAAATCTCATAAATTGAGTGACCCGCTACGTTACCAATTGAAATTACTTGTACCATGTTTAGGATTGTTGTTAACTTATCTAGTAGAATATTATGTTGAACAACTAACTATGGTAGACAAATAAAGCAAGCAATGAACAAAGTATAAAAACAGTGAAGGCAATACTATTGTTTCATTTGGCACCCTATACTATAATCTAGTGAGCGGTGTAATCTCGTTCAGTTACAAAGTACCTAATCCAGTGACCGAGTAAGTCCGGTGGTGGAAAACAATTCACTATAGTAGTTAGAGGTACAAGGAATTACACTCGCACATTCCCTCTCAAGAAGCCGTTTCTTCTGATCTCCCAATTAACTTAAATCTAATAACCCTCCCTTAGATCAACTGAGATCGCTCTCTCTTTCACACAACCCTCTCAGCAAAATAAATGCAATCACACGTTATAATCAAGTCTTTTCTAGTACGGTCCGCGGCGAGATTGAAAGTAATTCTCACACTCACACTCTGTTGTTGATGAAAAATGAGAACCAAAAAGACCAAGCATGAGATAAATTGGCCGTGTGCAACTAAATATTAATTGAAAAAACAACATAAAATCATATGCGAGTTTTGTTATAATTAATAAGAGAATCGAATTAGTAGATCAAGAAACCAATCCGATTGATTATGCAAATATCTTGAGACTAAAAAATATTATATTTTTAGTTGCGTGCGTGAGAAATAACACGTGATTCAGTAACCTAAATAGTTGCATAGAGTCTAAACAACATAAAATTTTACCATGCTAGAGAGGAATCAACATATTCTAACGGCCATGGTTCATAGTTGTTTTATGCTTCCACATGTGTTATTAATTAGTTGGCTGTCGTTATTTTTAACCCCACCGTTGCTGATATAAGACCATCATCAATAATCAGAGCCAAAAAAAAAAACAAAAAAAAAACAAAAAGACCATCATCAATAAAATGATAAATATTATATCTAAAAATTGTCAATAATTATATTACACAGGATGTTACCAGCATGTTAAGCAAACGTATAGGGGGTCAAACAATAACGATGGGAATAATTATATCCATTGAATATGTGAATTTCACAAGTTAAAAGTTACAACATATAACTAATTATTTAAGTCTAGAGGCTATAGTCTCTAGGTACTTTCTTGGCAGTGCAAGATTGAAAACGACTATGTTTGGTGGAATATTATTTACGTGTTGAATGGACGCGCATGTATTATGTAGACCATATATATCAGGTAATTAGTATGGCATAAAACTATTTTCACACACCCATTGTCAAAAAGAGAGAGAGAGACATCATTGAAATATTCTCCCGCTTTAATTACTTAAAATGAAAGAAAAGAACGATGTCATGTCACTTTAGTCTTTGCATACTATAGAGCTAACTTTTGAAAAGTATAACATTCTGCCCAAGACTTGATGTTACTTAACACCAAAAATACTGTTTCTTACTTTCTAGAAAAAGAGACACAGTAATCTTATAGCCTTGTGCCAGAGGCCCAGAACAGCTTGCTATGGATAAAGTTGCATGGTTATTAATAAATTGTTAGTACTATCTTGATCTCATGTTCAAATTGACTTCGTCTCATCTTCCTTTTTCTTCCCTTTTGATTATATATGAAGTTGATTAATGAGTATTTTTCTGATAAAAAAATCGTTTATCTTTAATATTTCTTGAGTACGACCTTCACTACTCCAATAATATATTAGACATTTGATATAAATGTTTACCTACTCGATCTAGTAGGTTTTGTTAGGTAAAATATGAATATGCAGAGCACATATTTATATTCAGACAGGAAAAAAAATTATATTTAATCTATCACCATGCAGATAAGATCATGATAATTATTATTACGTGCGTGATTAATGTGTAATAAACGATAAATTAAATGAAAAAGTTACTAACAAAGAAAATTACCTACACAGCACACCCAGTATTTAAAAAAAAAAAAATTAACTCTCAAAATAATTATATGTTAGTAATTTTTTCTCATGAAAGATAAATGCTATACAAATTACAGTCAGCAGAAAATTAATTAGGCCTATTGTATTTCTCTTTCATGGGCAAAAGCTAGCATATAATAATATTTTTAGCAATCTAATTAGAGAAATCAAGAGATGATCAATTTTGCACTGGCAAATTACTCAAGTTCCTTTAAGAAAGTTACACACAAGTTGTAGTGATGATCAACTTCCTTAATTAGTTCAATTTTTTGATTTTGTGTTCTCTATGAAAGTCATGAGTTACTCTTCCCATAAAATAAAAAAAATAAAAAAACTATGTGATACTTTAATATAAAAAAATTTATACTATTTTTCATTCATATATTTTTTCACTATTTTTCATTCATTCGTATATTTTAAACCCATTAAGCGACACAACCTCAGTATAATTTAGAATGATTTTGTTGTAATCAAATTTGCCTCCCATGAAATATAACATATCTTTGATCTTTTGGGATCGATCTACCCACTTTAAAGTGGCGCGTCATCAAAATTCCAAAGATTATTAAGGGCTTGAAATTTTTTGTTCTATAATTGCGTAAATAGGATTTGAGTTTGTTAATTCATTTATGTATATACTTTCAGCCTATCGATTTTTTTTACTAAAACTATCTGATTCGTTGCATTTATGTACATTGTTAATTCATTTATGTATTATACCTTCATTTTTCTTATGATAAAAATGACGTCTTAATTGCTAAAACGATGTTACAAGTCTAAAAATGACGTCACAATGCAAAAAGATAACTCAGTCAAATAGGTCGAAAAATATGTTTGACCAAAACCGAATACCGATAAACATGGTTGCAAGCTATTTTATGATGGCACGTGGCATTGCTTCACGCGCCAAGCATCAAGCGCCGAATGTCAAGTAACAAGCGCCAAGCGCCAAACGCCACGTACCAAGCGCCAAGCACCAATATTCTATAAATAGGTCACTCGCACATAACAAAATATAAGCCAGTCTCTTGACTCAGAATCCTGTCTAAACTCATAATTCTATCAACCCATAACTCTCTCAACTCATAAAAAAAGACCGATGATCCAGCCATTCGACGAGAAAGAAAAAGAGAAAGACTAAGGATCTGATTACCCAACAAAGACAGCGAATAGAAGACGAAAAATCCAACAAGAATAACTAAGAACACAACGAAAAGATATTCACCAATCCAAAGGACTATCAAGAGGATAGCAAGTGTTCACAATCCTTTTTGAGAACCAAAGAAATGTGACTCCGACAACACAAGGTCGAGACACGTCGCAAGCTCGCACCCCGACACGTGTGTCCCTTAAATGTTATCCAAAAAATCACATTAACAATATATATATATATATATATATATATATATATATATATATATATATATATTATGCGAATCGATAAGCTGAAAGTATGCATATATATAGCGACGGATTTACATGAGGTCCAAAGGGGTCACGTGATCTCCCTCAATTTTTTTCTTACATTTTTTATTTTATTTTAAAATGTTATCTTAAAAGTTTATAAATTAGCCCCATCAAAGATCTTTTTTTCAAATTAGCTCCCTTTAAAAAAAAATTCAAATTTGCTCCCTGATGAGCTTTTTTGGATCCGTCATATATATAGTTGTTGGCGCGTGATATTCGTTAAACATGTTAAAGTTGTACCTTCCCTTCCTTGTTTTCAAGTCTACGAGCTCATGATCATATATATGTATTATGTATACCACTTATTTTTTTTTTTTTGAGGAAACGTGGTCGGTGCCACGGAATATCATAAAAGCCCTCACGTATGGCGGAGGAAAACCGTGGTTACAAAGATAAGAGTGAAAAGAAACCAACAGAAAGAAAACAGAAATAAACTCAAACAAACAAGGCCCTAGGCGGCGCGGGACCTCAACTCGCGATCATCGGCTTTAATGGCCTCTTCCGAACAAGGCGGGACTAAACCCAGCCAGGTCGAGGACGAGTGATGGTTAACCGCGTAGCGCGCTAGATTATGCGCAGCAACATTACAAAGACGAGAAATATGCATAATGCGAAAAATCTCAAGCTCCCTCACCTTTCTGAAGATGCGGTGCAGCATCGTCCCAAGCTCTGTCGCAGGCGTCACACCCTCATCGATCATTCTCACCACCCCCAAGCAGTCTGACTGGATCTCCGCTCTCCTGCCGCCGACGCTACGAACTAGCTCTATGCCCTGGAGGACAGCATACGCTTCCGCAAGCTGGGGGGAGAACCCCCTAGCCAGGAAAAGCGTCTGCGAGGCGATCACCTCTCCGGTGTGGTCTCGAACTATACAACCGACACCGAAGCCTCCACGGTCGCGAGCGAGAGCCGCGTCGACGTTAATCGACAGGGTCCCGTCACTAGGGGGGTCCATCTGGGGGTCGTAGTCACCCTCGTGCTCGTCGGAGTCTCCCCAACCGTAGCCGCTCTGTACTCCTCGAGGAAGCTCACCGTCCACTGGACTAGCTGTGGTTGGCTCCAAGCTGATCTCCCGGCCAAGACATTGTTCCTGTGGTTCCAAAGTTCCCAAATAATAGTAATGAAAAGCTCATGGAAACGAACCTCAAGGGTCTCCGTCGCTCTGAGGATAGCGTCGAAAGCATCGCCGTCTCTGAAAGGCGGAAGAATGTGGCCGAAGCCCACCTCTTTCCAGACTCTCCTGCTCCACCTGCAACCCCAGAAAGAGTGGAAAACAGTCTCTCTCGCCTCCTGACAGACAGGGAAGCTGTCGTCAGAGGTGATCCTCTTCTTGGCTAAGACTGCTCTGGCCGGGATTTGGCCTAAACAGACTCGCCAACAGAAGAGTTTCACCTTAGGAGGAGCTCTCAGCAGCCAGAACTTCGTCCACCACTTCTCCATCACCGTCGGGTCTGAAGAACTGGCGACCGGAGTACTGGCTCTCTCCATCGCGACACGGAAGCCGCTCTTGACGGAGTACTCTCCGTTCTCGGTGAAATGCCAGCGTCGCACGTCAGGAATGTCCTCACCCCCACACGGAATGCTCAGGATCGCCGCTGCGTCCTCCTCCCCGAACATCGCTGTGATGAGATCGGCGTCCCAGCTACCGTCGAGTCTCATAAGCTCAGCTACCCGCATATCGGGGGGAATCCAAGGGGGGTCAATCCAGGTGGCCGGTCTGTCCCTCGGAATCCAACTATCGCCCATGACCAACACAGACTCCCTGTCTCCGATCCTCCATCTCGAACCGGACTGAATGATCTCACGTCCCCAGAGAAGACTGCGCCATATGGAGGAGCTACACGAACCAGGGAGAGCCGTCATAATATCACCGTCGGGGAAGTAGCTCAGTCTATAGACTCGTCCTACCAGACTATCCGGTCTCCTGAGAAGCCTCCAGACACTCTTAGCCAGAAGGGCCTGGTTGGACTTCTCCAGATCTCTGAAGCCCATCCCGCCCTCTGACTTGTGTCGCGTGAGGTCCTCCCACTTACACCAGTGGATCTTCTTCGTCGCTGTTCCACCCCTCCACCAGAATCTGGCGATCGCCGAGTGGATGTCTCTAATCAAACGCAGCGGGATCTTGTGGCACGAGGCCACGTAACTGGGGATCGACTGAAGGACGGATTTAATGAGGACCTCTCTGCCAGCCTGCGAGAGGGAGAGGCCATTCCAACTCTTAATCTTAGCCCAAACACGGTCTCTTACAAACCCAAAAAGCTCCGCCTTCTTCCGACCAGTGAACGCGGGAAGACCCATGTATCGCTTATGGCAGTCCGTCTTCCTAACACCGAGGATCTGAGCCAGAACCTCGCCCTCCTCATCGCTAACCTCCGTACCAAAACAAACATCGGACTTTTGAAAGTTCACCATCTGGCCCGAGGCCTCAGAGTAAGTCCGTAAAATGTCTGTAATCCTCTCACACTCTTCAGGTGTCGCTCGGCAAAAAACCAAGCTATCATCCGCGAAGAGAAGGTGAGACACATGAAGGTCCCGGAACCGGACTCCAGAAATCGCTCCAGAATCCTCGCTCGCACGAAAGAGGCTCGAGAGACCCTCAGAGCAGAAGAGGAAAAGGAAAGGAGAGAGAGGGTCCCCCTGGCGGAGGCCTCTGAAGGGAGTCACACTGCCTCGGATGGAGCCGTTGATGTTAAAAGCGAATCTGACTGAGGTAACGCATCTCATGATAAGGTGCACCCACCGCGTGCTGTATCCCAGTCTCAGCATCATCGATTCCAGGTAGGCCCACTCAACCCTGTCGAAGGCCTTCGCCATGTCAAGCTTGAGGGACGCACACTTTCCATTTCCGAAGCGTTTCCGCTTCATCGTGTGGAGAGCCTCGAAACCAACCATGACATTATCGAAGATCAGTCTACCACCAACGAAAGCGCTCTGGGACTCAGAGATAGCATCGTGCATAGTAGTCTTAAGACGGTTGACCAAGCATTTGGCCACTATCTTATAGATCACATTGCACAGGCTGATCGGTCTGAAGTCACTGACTCGTCTCGGGTCCTCGACTTTGGGGATAAGGGTGACCACAGTATCATTGATGGTGGTCACCTCGTCCCCGTCGTTAAGAATCCCAAGGCAGGTCTTCAAGACCGATTCGCCTACTACGTCCCAATATCTCTGGTAGAAGATCGCGGGAAAGCCGTCACTTCCCGGGGCCTTGATTGCATCCATCGAGAAAAGCGCCTTTTTCACCTCCCCTGGCTCAAAGAGGCGCTCCAACTCGGCGTTCAAAGCCTCTGAGATCCTAGGCTGAACGCCCGCAGAAACTAACTCGATCCTCTGAGGGGAAGGCCTCGCTGAAGAGAAAATATCACCAAAGTATCCTCTCTATCTCAGTGTCCCCACTATGCCAATCCCCGTGATCGTCCTCCAGTCCTCTGATAGCGTTCCTCTTCCTCCTAGCAGAAGCCTTACGGTGAAAAAGCTTCGTGTTCTTATCCCCGCACCGCATCCAGGACACTCTGCTCCTCTGTCTCCAGTACTGCTCCTCTTTCTGAACTAAGGCGTCAAGCTGTCTCTCCTCCCGTCTAAAGGACTCCATACAGAAGTCCGGGCCCGAAAGACCCGCAAGATCAACGATCTTCTTCTGCTTCTCAATCCTGTCTCTGATCTCTCTGTTCCTCTCTCCGCCCCAGCGGGAGAGGCTCTGTGTCACGACCCGCGAGCGTCGTCACCTCGCCCGCAAGCCGCGACTCGACGGAACCAACATCACGTAGCGGGAGCATATCATATATGAATAATATAATGTAAACAAAACATTTAAAGTAAATACATAATTTACAAAACATATAATATACGAAATACGATATTATTAAAAGTGCGGAAACGTTTACAACAAAAGTGGTTATCGGAAATCTCGGGAAATTTTTCGTTTTTCTTTCAGAACTAGAAGTCGTATATCGACCCTTATACATACATATATATGTGCATAGAAGCTCCCGACTTTACATATATACACGGGATATTATTTAAGGAAGAGTCGATATTATTCAAAACATTATATATATAGAGGTCTACTTCCCGAGCCAGAACCCATAGCCCGTAGGTCAAGAGATACGCGTCCCGTCTCAGTTTCCTTCTCGATCGTCTACATTGCCGCCTTGCCCTTATCTACATTACCAAGGGACATAAAACTATGAGTCGAATGACTCAGCAAGCGGGAGTCTAGCCTATGAAAGAAAAGCAGCTAATGCAAAGCATGTGACGTGCGAACAAGCAAACAAGAATGCAGGATGAAGCTATCACCTAAAAGTGACTAATGAGCGCGCATCCTAGAAACTAGTCTTCCCGCAAGGTTATACACTCTTCACTGCTATAACCTCCGGTCCGACTAGAGACCAGTTCCCGACTTCGAGCAGCAGTCGTTAACCGATCTAAGTTTTAACACTTGTCTGGGATCCACTAGTGGTACTTCCTTCATCATGACGTCAGCGCCACTGGTCTCTGGCATAGTGAGCTCGCGAACCGCGACCATCACCCACTACGCCCCGGTGTGCTCAAGGCAGCTTCCGGTGAGTCTTCCAGCAAGCAATGAGCTCGCGATGCGCGACCTTCACCCATTGCTTCGAGTACTCGGCGCACGGACCGACATGGCCCGCCAAGCACAAGTCAGGGACTTGTGAGTACCACCGACACGAGTTTAAAGTTTGGGTACACTGCAGCTAGCAGCGTACACGTTAAACTTATATACGGAAGAGCGTGACGGGATAAACCCCGAAAGAAATTATTGTTTCCCTTTGAAGCTCGTTTAGTGTTTTAAGTTGAAAGCTCGAAATGTGACTTTCGAACTCTCTACTCTCGATTGAATTTGAGAGTCTATCGCTCTTCCGTCCTCTCGATTCTAACCTACTTCCTAGAGTTAGAAGAGAAGTCTAACCACACACAAAGCAAACAAGGCTGGTTCAAGTTAGCGTTTGAACCTAACGGGCGAACCCGAGCTAAGGTTTCAAGCAAGAGTGGCCGAAGCCTTAACTTTCGAGTTTATTCATTTTTAGGCTTTTACCTACTCTTGTTTACTAGTAAGCAAATTCACAAACAAGCAGGATTATACCCTTGGTAAGTAGTTGACTTATGTCTCCACACTTACCCGGAATTGTTCGACAGAAAGCTTGACGATTCCTGAAGATGTCTTGCTTCACACGTTCTTCGAGACACTTGGCACTTGTCGAACGTCGAGAGAACTAGCATCCGGAGTTGAACATCTGTTAGTTATTGGATTCGAGTTTACTTAAAGATAATAGGGTTCGTTGTCGGGATTAGAGTCGGTTCGGAATTTGGGAATTTAATTTATTATTCCCCGGTTTTTCGGAAGTTTATTCAAG
The DNA here is from genome assembly GCF_054948205.1 of Urtica dioica subsp. dioica. Taxonomy (NCBI): domain Eukaryota; kingdom Viridiplantae; phylum Streptophyta; class Magnoliopsida; order Rosales; family Urticaceae; genus Urtica; species Urtica dioica. The sequence goes on along the minus strand of NC_142757.1, from coordinate 50,446,661 downwards.
ACTCACGTATCCTCATATCGAGAGTGATACGAAATAATGTTCAACGAGTAATCACGAGTCTTAAATAAATTAAATAATCCGAAATTAAAAATAACCGAGAATTCCAAATGAATAATTAAATTAAATTCATAAACATTATTAAATAAATAATTCTAAATTATTTATTTAAATACTGAAAGTACATATATAAGAGTATTTAAACGCTGTAAGCGATTTAAAACTCACGAGTTAATCGAGCTTTATTTCGATAACTCTATCAACTTGAGATCTTCAGAGGCTAATCTCAACGCTCTCGACTCGTCTGGTTCCCGTCCGTCCGTCAATGTCTGTAAATCAAACCTGGAACTCAACGACGAGTTAACATCTTAAAACCAAATCCCGATATCACATAACTCAAAACCCGAACCCATAACCCAATCAAGCGAACTCAACATAAATCCAACTGACCGGAAACGACCACAAACTCAAATCGAGGCTCAGACTTTATCATTATTATTTGTGAACTAAAACGCATACCCGAGACCAAGTTCACGGCCACAACAAACATACGGCTCAACCAAGTCACACGGCCAAGACAACACACGGCCACACAAATCCCAAACTAAACAAACTCACGGTTAAGACATCACTCAACAAGTATACAGAGTCTTAAGTTCATCATCACAGCCTCAGATATTAACAACAAACAAATAACCAAACCAAACACATCAAACAACTCACGGCCAAGAAATCCACACGGCCAAAACCACAATCCAAACCAAAACTCATCAAAATCCCACAATTCAATATAGCCTCAACAATTCTGATCATAAACCACAACAACAACAACAATCAAGCTCAGACAACATAACAAACCGAGCAATTGCACTGAAATCGAACCCGAAATCAAAAACCCCCAATTTAAACCCTAGTTCATCATTTTCGGGTAAATTAGGAAAAATCCGAATCAAAACTTCAAATTCAAGCTACCACTAGCATCAATCGAGTTCCATGAACGATAAAAACCAATCAATTTAACCGAAATCAACTTGGATTTGGAAATCCCCAATTCAGAATTTCAAACCCTAATTTCTCAGAAAAATCAATTCGGTTTAGCTTGTTCTTACCGAGATTCTCACGAATTCGGTGTCCTCGTCGCTCGATTGTGTGTTCCCGGCGTCCACTTCCTCGGCGGCGGTCACGGCGAGCTCGCGGCGGCGGTGTGTCGCTCGGTCTACGCGCGCGCGGTGGCTCAGCGGTCGGTGACGCGCGAAGGCGAGAGAGGGAAGAGACGAGTGAGAGGTGATGGCAGCGACGACGTGACTCGGCGGCGCTGTTCTTCCTCGGGCCGGAGCGCGCGGTGGAGCTCGGTGCTGGGTGATGGCGCGCGAAGGAGAGGAAGAAAGAAGAAGATGAAGAGTTGAAGGTGGTGGCGGTGATGATGGCTCGGTGACGAGCAGAGGAGCGGCCGAGAGTTTTTTTTTTCCTTTCTTTTCTCTTTTTTTTTTCTCTGGTTTCCTCGTGTGGGTTTCGGCCGAGTGAAGGGTGAGGAAGAAGAAGAAGATAGAGAAGAGAGAGAGAATGGTGAGGTGGCAATGATTTGAGGAGGAAGTGGCCATGTGGCACGCTCACTCTTTGCCACGCGTGCATACGTGGACCAATCCCATCCTGCCACAACTCTCTCAAATCAACCCCTGCTTCTCTTTTTCTTTCACTTTCGTCCTTCAAAATATTGCATATAAGTCCTTTCAAAATAAACTCTCACAATCCTGTCCTTAATTAATTAAAAATAATCTTGAAAAATAACCGAGAAAATTATTATTACTTCTCGTTATTTTGAATATATTTAAGGGATTCCGGAATTTATTTTTACTCTTGAGATTTTTAAATCTCCGAGTATGTTTCGAATAATAATATTGGATTACTCGAATATTCTCATTCCGAAATTTCATCGACCTTAAATATTATCATATTCCAAGATATTTAAAATTTAAGGACGCCTCATATGCAACAAGAATTTGAATTAAAACTCGTCCATTTTATTCAAATTCACAAGTAGAGCGTTTACAAAAGTTTATACATTACACTCTGTTTGCACTGACGGATCGCATCAGTTAAGCTCGGACTCTGATCACCACTCTGGCCCGGCTCCCAAGCTCTACGGATCCGCTCGTCACACTCAGGTTCACCTATCCAAGACTCCTCAAAGAAGAAACGCCTCGGCCTCCTACTCCGCCGGCGATCTCTGAAACCCGCCGTGAGCAGGAGAAGGGGTCTATGGTCCGATCTCCAGAACCTCAAGTGACGAACAGTGGCCGAAGGGAAGAGATCGCTCCACTCGTGACTAGCAAGGCATCTATCCAAGCGTTCCTCTGTATTTCCTCTGCGCCAGGTGAAGGGGTCTCCCTCGAAACCTACGTCATGTATGTCACAATCCGAAATCATCTCTCTGAAAGCAGATAACTGGCCGGGACCTCTGTCTCTGCCTCCTCTAATCTCTGAGTTGGAGGCGACTTCGTTCATGTCACCCCCAACTAACCAAGGACCCGTGAAAGAGCTCCGGAGACGACGAAGAAGCTCCCAAGTATGTCTCCTCTGGGCGCTCACTGGATCCCCGTAAATCCCCACAAATCTCCAACTCTCGCCTGACTCGTTAACTAGATCTCCCTCGATGTGATATCTCGAAAACGTCCCGAGTAGGAATCTCACAGGCTCTTTCCAAAGTAACATCAAGCCTCCACTCCTACCAAGACAATCCACCGTCATACAGCCATCAAAACCCAGCAGCACTCTCACCCTTTCAGCCCCCTCACTCCGTAGTCTAGTCTCCGATAGAAAGATAAAATCGGGACTATGATCACAAACGTGGGCAAGGAGGGCTGACCTCGTCCCGGGGTTGCCTAACCCCTGGACGTTCCAAATAACGCCTATCATCGCGTTCGGCGGCCCTCACTCTCGAGGGGCGCCGCTCTCTCATCAGTAACAACTAAGGTCGAATCTAACGGGCTAGAAACTTCCAAAGTACGAGTAACAGAAAATAAGTCTCTCCTCCCAAGGTCATGTGTGGCAGAAAATAAGTCTCTATGTCCTGTGTCAAATTGAAGCACATGAGTTTGAGGGGTGATAGAGTGACTAACCTGTGTGTCGAGCGTGGATCTCAACACTCTCCCTTGCCCGCTCACACCCTCGGACCCGGTCTCTGATTCAGCTACCATCTCCCGCTGGATGTCCGGGGAGGGTGAAGACTTCCCCGCGGTGCTGCCTCTCGCCTCATCACCGGCTTCGAAGAGGCGTGCCATTCTCTTCACGTTGCCAATTCTGAGACGCTCGCAAGATTTCCTTTTTCCCGCGCCACCTTCGCTGCTTCCCGACGCTCTGTCCCCGGCCTTGAGGTTCCACACCATGCCCTCCTCAGAAGTGTTGAAGCCCTCCCTTGAAAGCCACTGGTCTCTCAGGCCCATGGGATTTAGTTGGTTGTGGCTAGGCCCAGAATTGGATTTTGCCTCAGAATTGGATTTTGCCTCAGTAGTAGACGGCCCAGCCGTCATTTGGGCCTGGCCCGTGAACTTGTCCACATTTCCACTAGCATCCACGCCAGCTTGAGGGGATGGAGAGCCTGTGGGACCCTTCTTCTGAGGAAGCCCATCCTTCAGCAATTGACCCGGGGCGGGGGACAGCTCATACAACCCAACCTCGTGCCCCACGCCAACCACTCTGCCATCAACAACTCTCCCAGTATTTCCTCTTTCTTTATTCAAAAAAACAGACCCATCAGAGATAAAACCCTGAAAAATTCCTCTTTCTTTATTCGAAAAAGTAGACCCAGCAGAAATAAAACCCTGATTTGAGGGCCTAAAAATCTCAGAGCCCGGAATGGTGCCTTCCCTGCCTAGCTCAATCGGGGAAGAAACCTCATTCTCTAACGGTACATTTCCAGGATTTTCGGCCATGGGCCCACTCGCAGCACCGAACGCGCGCTTCGCCGGAGGCAGATCTGCGCCTTGAACGGCTCCGGCTTCCAGATCAGCACCAGGATCATCTCCGGTCTCCAGATCTCGATCTCCACCACCTGATTTCCCTCCGGCCTCCGCTTCGCTCGCCCTCTCCTCCATCTGGTGCTTCTCCGTCCCCCGGATCTGCGTCGTCGGAGCCGGAGACGCCTTCTTCTCAGGCCGAGATTTTCCTCGTCGGGGTTGGGTGCTTCTCGTCCCCCGCCTCGAGACCTCCCTCGCCGCTGTGGCTTTCCTCTTCCCCGGCGTCGGGATCTCCCTAGCCGCCGTCGCCTCCTCTCTCACCCCCGGCTTAGGGGATGGATCCTCACCCGCGCTATGAGACGCGGCCTTGGCGCTCGGGACCCCCCGTCAACATCCATTCCCACAGTTCCTTGGTCCTCTGGAAGCTTCGCCGGATTTGTGTCGTCCGGCTGACCTTTGGTGCCTCCCTCCTTGTCCACCTCGTCCCTGGTCCCTGTTGGCGGCCTAGCACCAGAGGGGTTGTGACTCTCCTTTGCCGTCGCGTTCGGCGGGGTTGAAGACGAAGCTCTTGTCGGAGGTCTTTCCGGGCCCGCCCATCCCCTCTCCATCATCGCCCCTGCGCCGCTGAAGCGTCTCGTCCCACCGGCAAATCTGTTTGGGGCTTCACCACGAAGCCATGCTCCCAATCTCAGTTTCCCGGTCTCGCCGTCGGAGTGTTCGGTGCTCTGGCAATCAGCAACCACATGTCCCAGGCTACCGCACGAGTAACAGAAGTCAGGGAGCTTCTCGAATTTAAACGCCACCCACGCCTTCTCCGCACCGAGCATGACGTTAATCCCTTTCGTCAGTGGTTTTCCAATGTCGATCGCCACGCGGACCCGGATAAACTCATCCTTTAACCGGCCATCCCTGTCTTTGTCAATCTTAACCACACGCCCAATTCTTTTTCCAATCAGTTCGCCCATACTAGCAGATCTGTATCTTAGCGGGACTCCGTGCATTTGCACCCAAAACTCCACGAATCTGAATTCGTCGCCGTCTTCTAGCACCGGGTCTCTCAGAACCACTAGCGATTTATCAAAGGACCAGGGGCCCAGCTCCCAGACCCGTTTCTTGTCCGTCTCAAGCTCAAAGCTGAAACAGAACCCTCCCCCGTCATAGTCACTGATCTCAAGCTTCCCCTTGAGCCTCCAGACACCCGCCATGACAGATTTGAGCGCGTTACGATTAAAGGATCTCGTCCGTAACAGCCTCCCCAACAAGCACCTGGAAAGGTCAACTGTGGTACTCACAAGTTCTTCCTCATCGAGGACTAGCCTCTCACCCTCTTCTTCCTCGCCAATGTCCAGTTCGGACCATTTATCACATAGATCTTCCATCGCCGGGACGTAAGGGGAGAACTAGTGGGAACAACTCTGACTCAACTTAGAGAATGGCTAGAGAGGAGCAGAGAAAAGCTCAGTTGTCAATTTCACATGTATACCACTTATTAAGAACCAGAAATGTATTACTATATAGAGCATGGTGTGATATTTCTTTCCATGCTTGCATGTTTTTGGTTTTATAGCATGCATCATATTTTCATTTTGAGGAAAGAGAGAGAAACTTTATATAATATGCCAACTGTTAGATTGTTCATATTTTTTTGGAAATTTTTTCTTAAAGTGCAACTATATGCAAAATCAAAACTACTACGCTTTCTAGTGATCCTTTTAATATTCGTTGCACTTTTTCTAGGTGCCTGTTGAATGGTCAGTCTCCGATAGGAGAAGCGAATTGTCAAACAATTACACAGACCAATCGGTTATAACATGTTAAATAATTCTTTATCCTCGTGATATAACTAAATAATATTATTTATATGACTTTCTTAGGCTCAAGAGTAAGGATATAGACTGGCTATGCCACGCCGGCAATATATTTGATTATTAGAGTCGTAATTGGTTTAAATTTGGCGGTAACAAGTTATAGCTCAAGAGCCATCAGATCAGCCATATGGTCTTATTAACCAATACTTATCATACCAGACTCATTTCCGTTAGACTTTTTTTAGTACATATACATTATATATATACATATACATATACATATATATATATATTGTTCATTTAGATAGTTTACAAAGGATAATTCTTACAAACAAAAAAATAGTAGAAAGGATAGATACGAATTGAAGTAATTAACTAGTAATGGGCTGTTTTTTTTTACTGGGTAATACATAATAAAATTATATCGGAACCATAGTTATCTTCATGTTTGACAAATTTCGAATTGAAGTAATTAACTAGTAATGGGCTGTTTTTTTTTATTGGGTATTACATAATAAAATTATATCGGAACCATAGTTATCTTCATGTTTGACAAATTTGTGTAGCAGTGAAAATATAGATAACACGTTCATGCCATAAAACACGTTCATATACGGTTATGCTTTTGGACTCATAAGGAGATCGATCTCAGAGAAAGTCAATATGTAATATATGGTTGGTAAAATAAAGATATATATATATTAATCAAACGTGTATATATTATATGTTATATACGCACAAGCAATTACAGATTTTTATCAGCCTATCTAATACTGTTTCACTTCAATTATTAAGACAAGAAAGTATTTACCTTTACCACTAATATCTTTAACTTTTTCTTTTTGTCCTCGACCGCATAAGATCTCATACTTTCCCTTTTCTATCCTTACATTATTATTAAATGTAATATTATTGATTTTGGCTCAACGAAAGCGGACAAGTTGAAAATCTATCGTAGAGAAAAATGCAAACCTATCCGCGGAAAATCTCTCCTATAAATACACACAAAAACCAAATTAATTTTCCACAACCATTGACAAGCAATAGATAAGCTCTTTCTTGCTTCAACCTACTCGATCTTTCACTTATCTATATCATTTCCTTCGAAATAATTTTCTACATTTTCCTTCATTCTAATTCCTATAGAAACTATGTCTTCAACACCAACAATATTTTTATCACTCTTATTGTTCCTTTTCATCGGTGTAGCTTCGGCTCAGCTTTCCACAAATTTCTACTCAAAATCATGCCCTAATGCCTTATCAATCATAAAGTCTGCGGTTAAGACCGCCGTGTCCAACGAGGCTCGCATGGGAGCTTCATTGCTTCGTCTTCATTTCCATGACTGCTTTGTTAACGTAAGTTATAAGATATATATATATATATATATATATATATATATATATATATATATATATGTGTGTGTGTGTGTGTGTGTGTGTGTGTGTTGTGTGTGTGTTCTAAGCTAGTAGCACTCTTCATTTTTCAAGAGAATGTTAAATCATATTCGGTATAAGAGTTAATTATTCTAAGCTAGCAGCACTCTTTATTTTTTCTTCTCATAATTAGACATATTTTCAGATCATATTGTTTTTATATTCTTTATTTGTTAAATTAATTGAGATTTATTTTTTAATCTATACATTTGGGAACTTTTGCAATCAGTTTAGTTTTGAATATTCAAATTCGCACACTTAAAATTGTCTGTTTGATTACGTACTGTGTAATATTACATCTGTTTTTTAAACGCTTTGAATGAGTAAAATCTTTGACTTCTAGAAGAAATTTGTTATTGAATTTAAGGCTCAATGATACTTTTCCTGGACAATTGGTTTTAGTGTTTTATTACTACACCTTTTATTTTTCCTTCAAACTAAAAAAACACAAACACGACACCTCTATGGCTATATTTTTTTTCCTTCTAAAAACATTATTCTGAAAAGGAGTAAAAGAGAGTAAAAAAAAAAAAAAAACTAGATTGTGCAGGGATTATATTATTAACATATATAAAACTATTTGTGACTATACGTGACAGGGATGTGATGGTTCGATATTGTTGGACGACACGGCGAATTTCACCGGAGAAAAAAATGCACCTCCAAATGCTAATTCAGTTAGAGGATTTGGTGTTATTGACACCATTAAGTCTCAATTAGAGAAATCTTGCCCTTCCGTAGTCTCTTGTGCTGATATTGTTGCTGTCGCTGCTAGAGATTCTGTTGTTGAGGTAAACCTAAAGATAGAAAAACAAACCCTAATAAAAAAAGATTGATTAATTTTGTGACTACATGATATCAATTTTACGATCTTTCTAGCGACTAATTTAGATGTTTAATGACTTTAATCTGGACCGGTATGACTATTTAATATTAATATATATATATATATATATATATATATATATATATATATATATATATATATATATAAAGTGATGGCATAATCTTTCAGAGTTTTTATTTTTATTTTTAAATGTGCTATATATAGCACTTCTTAAATTTTGAAACTAGGAATAATTGATTGCCGAAGTCCCTCTCAAATTAAAGTCGTCATTATTTTCAACAAAACAAGTAACGTATTTGATATATATTCTTCTTATCATTATTAACTACATTTTATGACTCTTTCAAAGAAGTGTACTAGATTTAATATCCAAAAGCACTATATATGCGACAACTTTATACATATTTAAATTGAGATTGAGATTCCTTCAACAACAAAAAAAATTGAGATTGAGATGTTTTCTTTCATTTTTCTGAAAAATTATCAAATTTTTATAAGGATTATATTTGTCCTATAGTATATTATTATTTTAGTATAGTAATGAATTATTTTGAATATAATTATAGTTGGGGGGACCAACCTGGGCAGTGGAAGTTGGGAGAAGAGACTCAACAAGTGCAAGCCAAAGTGCAACTAGTTCCATTCCAAGCCCACAATCCAGTCTCAGCGCTCTCATTTCTTCTTTCTCAAACAAAGGCTTCAATGCCAAGGAATTAGTGGCTCTCTCAGGTTTGTCTCTAATTTTACTCTACAGGCAAGTCTTTACTTTTGGGAAATGACTTCAACTAGTAGTAGTAATTTTGATACTTTAGACCAAAATAAATTAAATTATATTTTTAGACATTTTTACTAGTAACCGTAGACCTATATATTTACAATTATTGTTATTTGTAGATTTAAAGTCTACAATTTATGACAACTGTATACTTTTACGTCTATAGTTACTAGTAGAAGTGTTCAAAAACATTGTTTGATTTATTTTGCTCCAAAGTATCAACGTTGGTACTATTTGGAGTCCTTTTCCTTAATTTTGTTTTGGGGATATGTGGGCCAACCAAGGTTACGAGCTTTACAACTGGGCATGACTTGCTTTAAAATATAGGCCCACAACTAGGAATGAACTCTTAACAATGGGTTTATTTATAAATTACTTGGTTGTCACCTCCAACTTGAACATTTGATCAGTTGAAAATCATGGGATGACTTTGCGCCATTTATAAGTTCTTTTGCTTTCTTCCTCTTTTAAACTGTTTTGTTATTTGTTTATTATTTTAAATATTACCCTTCTGAAGTTATAAAGTATGGGTGGAGTGTGATATCCTGAATTTATAAGTAGGTTAAAAATCAAATAATTACAAATATATACGAATCATATACTAAGCATCTAATTAGTGCAACAAATCCAAATGGGCCTCAAGTAACTAAACCCCTATAATTACATGCTTTTCTAGAGGACTCGTGCTAGAAAAAAAATTGCTATAATTCTAGAACTATGACTATTTAAAACGCTTTTTGACTAAAATTTATTAACTATTTTTAATTTCAAACCGATTACCAAGTTTGTCAATAAACACCGTTCTTTATTGATAAAAAAAAATGACCATAGCTTTGGAATAATCCCAAACAAAAACAAAAAGGAGAACTGCCAAAAAAATCTCAGTTCAAGTACACTAACGACCAAAAAACATCCTCAAATAATGATTTATTTAGTTAAGAAACAGAGCACACTCTTAATAAAAATATATAACTGTAAACAACCGGTATTTTGTGGGATTAGTCATTTTATCGATATTTGGAGAATTAAATTTGAAAAGTTAGTATACGAGACATAACTTTACTAGAGGTCCATAACACATTTTGTTATATAACCATTTTTTTTTAATTTTTTTTTATTTTAGGTTCTCATACAATAGGGCAAGCAAGGTGCCAAACATTCACTACGAGGCTATACAATGAGGCCAACATTGACCAATCCTTTGCCACATCAACCAAATCGAAATGCCCGAGATCCGGTGGAAACAACCTATCGCCACTCGACACGACAAGCCCCAACGTCTTTGACAACGCCTACTTCAAGAATCTTGTGGGCCTAAAAGGGTTGCTTCACTCGGACCAACAATTGTTCAACAATGGATCCACGGATTCGCAAGTTAGGGCTTATAGCAACAACCCATCGAGCTTCAGAGCCGATTTCGCTAGCGCGATGCTCAAGATGAGCAGGCTCGGCCCACTCACAGGGAAAAATGGTCAGATCAGGCTCAAGTGTTCCAAGACCAATTGATTCGAGTAATCTATTATGGCGGCTTATTGAATGTTTTTTTTTTTTTTTCCTTTATGTTTCGATTATAGTTTTGAAATTAAGTGTGTGTGTTTTTGTTTGTTTTGTTTTCGTTATTATTGGTGCAAGACTCGCTAAGAGTTGAATTGTAAGATTTCCCTGATTTGAAATTTCCCTAAAACTTGGTTATGTCTATCAGTGTTTATTTTTTAAATCTATAATTCATGGTTGCATTGAAATTCCAATAGAACTTGGAAATTTTTTGATGATATTTGATTAAAAGATGTGCAACAACACTTAGACCTTTGATATTTTTCATTTACATAGTTAATGATTAAATCGTGCACTTCTCAAACTCTGTAAGTTATTACGACATCAATCTTTTGCTTGTAGTATTGTGTCGTATAGTGTGTTTAGTCGTGTAAATGTGACGTTACCTGTTTAATCATTGATTGTCGTTTTTTTAGCTTTAATAGCTTTAGATGTCATATTAGTCCTCTTGTACACGTCAGCTCATCGTTTGTAATTTAATCTTGTAAATATGCTAAGTTACACTAATGAGAACAGAGCAAGTCTTCCCGCTCATTCCCAAAAATTCACAATTCTTGATTCTCTCGTCCCGATCTCGTCTCTCTCTTTGATCTCTATCTTTAGAGCTACTAATTCCACCATTGTTGTTCAGCAATCGAGTTTGATCTGAGATTTTTATTCCGGTCCAAGACACTTCATCAACTTTCAATCTCCTATCGATCAAGGAGATCAATTGTGTTTCACCGATGATCCCGAGGGACATATGAATCCCTATTTTTCACCACTCAAAACAATCCGGGATTGGTTCTTATTTCTTAGCCTTTGGCCAGGGATAACTATGTCTAGGAGCCGATCCATGGTCATTGCGCTTTAGAAGAATACATTGGGGTTTGTCAATGGAAAATTATCAATCCTTGAAATTCATGGATCAGAAAAAAAAAATAGTAATAGAGAAATTTCATCGTGTATTATTCTCTTATTCTGCTCGAGAAATTTCGATCGATCTCGAGGATCGCTTTCAACAGAGTAATGGATTTAACGATTTTCAACACAATTTGATCATGATCCCAATTCTTGATTCTCTAGTCCCAATCTCGTTTCTCTTAGATCTCAATCTTCAACATTAGGTCTTAACATGAAACATATTCCCAACTAATCTAATGCTAACTACGTGACTGATAGGTGCGTTTATTACGCGTAAAACTCCTATTTCCCGGACTAAAAACTAACGAGTCCTCAAGCGTTTTTGATAGCTTTTGTATGTTTGTGAGTGATTTTCAGGTTTAAAAGGTCAATTGGGTCTTGAGGAGGTTATTAGCGCATCATGTGACGATTCCGAACAATTTCAAGGAGATTCATACACATTTGGACAACTTGGAGCGAAACAAGGAACGACGTCCTCTTCGGCAGGATTTTGGGATTTTTAAATGATGATTCTGGATGATCCACTTCCAGAATTGGATAGAGCTCCCTCTTAGCTTTCCAACGCATGTTTATTTGCAGAAATCGGACATCGGAGCTAGGAGTTACGACCGTTTAAAAAACGGTGTGCAGTGAACCGGGAAGCGCGCGGCGCGCGGAAAAAAGCGCGCGCCGCGCGGACGAAAATTTCGCCGTTTTCGCCTCGAGAGTCGTACGCGCGGACCGCGCGAAGCCGAAAAAATGGTCTGCGCGCCGCGCAGACAAAAGGGCGCGCCGCGCGGTCCAAAAATCAGCTTTTTCCAATGTTGCGTTTCTGAGCGAATTTTGGCCATTGGATCAAAATGAAAGGTCCAGATGGCTCCGAAAATAACCCCATTCAGCCTTAAAAACACAAATGCTAGGGTTTGAGGATATCTCTCATCTGGGAGAGAGAGTAATTTTCTTTTCTCTTCATGTTTTCTTAGAGTTTCTTGGTTTTGCTTTGGAGAAGAAGGAGGTCGGAGTGCCATCTCGCCGGAATTCGTCCAGCCATCACCACCATAGTTTTATCCTCTTCCTCTATCTCTTGAACTCCATTTATTTATGAAGATTATGTTGGTTTCATTGTTCTTGATTTATGTTTGCTTTGTTCTTTGTATCACCATGAACTAAGCTTCCATAGGGCTATGGTGTAGCGAGTTCTTGACGGTTATGGATTCCTAAATAGATTGATTTTATTATTGTTGTTCTTGTCATGTTGCTTAGTTCAATTCCATGTTTAATGCCTTGTGTGAGATTAGCTACCTTATGCATGATATGTGTTCGATCTAATGCTTGAGAAAGATTAGGTTGTTGTGCTTTTGTTTTGGATTACTAAAATACATTCCTAGGCTAGAGATAGCTAGGCTGTTTTAGACTCGTGTGTACTCTTGTTGTGAATGCTTGCCGTGCTTTTTAGGAGTTGGGATCGAGAGATAAAACTCCGGCATTGAGTTTAGGTTGCTAGATGCTCGAGAGAGATTTAGTGATACGATTAGCGTGAGTACGAGTAGTAATATATGAACAACAATAATCGTGCGTAATTTCCGTGAATCCGAACCGTAGATTGAACTCGTGAAACCATAGTCCTCCGTCTTCATAATTGTAAAACCGTTCTTTAGTTTTGTTGTTTATTTTATTTACTTGCTAGATAATTTTGTGACAAACTTTCTATCATTATTTTTGGGTTCTCATTCAAACTTGTGAATCTTGAATCTTCAATTTAGCTAGTCCTCGTGGGATCGACTCGTTCTTACGATTTATTACTATTGCGACCACGTGCACTTGCGTGTGCGAGAAAATTCGCAACAAGTTTTTGGCGCCGTTGCCGGGGATTAGTTTTAAATTGGGATTCATTTCATAAGTTTTTATTTGAACTTTTTTTCTTCTAACGTGTGTTCGTTCTCTTATTTCATGGGCCATTCCGAAAACCAACGATGAATTACAATTGGCCGACGTACCGAACGCCGGAGAATGAGCACCACTACACGGAGCCATGTGATGATCAACCGTGCAACACGTGGGGAGCGCCACAATATCATCAACAATACTACGCCCCACCGCCACAACAATATGAGCTCCAAGACCAATCTTCGGAGTACCACTACTTGGAGGAGTGGGATAGTCAACACAATTACTCATATAACTACCCTCACTACTCCCCTCCTCCTCAAGATGACAACTCCAAACTCAGAGCGTTGTTGCAAGCCGGGATTGATTGGATGTCCGCGCTCTCAAATAGGCAAGAGGATTTCATTGCAAGCCAAGAGGCCTTCATTGCTCAACAAGAGGAAGCCATATCAAGCTTCGTGGAGAAGAAAAGCCTCATGGTTGCCTTCGAGGAAGACGAGGAGGATGAGATGGACGCGCTAGGTGAAGACGAAGAGAGCGAGGCGGATCCTTCACCGACAAACCCACCGCCCACTTCACCACCGCCAATCCTCTCTCCCACAAATGAGAAATGCCCACAACGTCTCCTTGACGTTGTGACTTCATCACCGGCACTTGAGAAGCATGGTCTCCTTGTCCTTCATGCTATAAGCTTCAAGCTCCCTCAAGGAGATCTTCCTTGGAATCTGCAAATTCCTTGGCGCTTGTCAATTTCGGTGGCAAGAAAACGCGGAGAAACTACCACAAATGAGAGCCAACCCATGTGCCTCATTCCGCCAAGCATGAACAAATCCGTGGCGATCTCCATCGACCCCATTCGTCCACCTCCACCACCTCCTTGGAGACAAAGGAAGACACCGTCGTGGAGGAAAAAGAGGAGCCCATCACCGCCTCCATGGAGAAAGAAAAAGCGCGATCCGACGCCTCCACAGCCGCCGAGTTATCCACGCTCGGAGAACCATCATGCTATCACGCTTATTCCTACATGGGTCAATCAATGGACGAGGCCTCCCGAGCGAAATTGGAAGATGAGGAAAAAGAAGATCCTCCATGTTAAGTAAAAAGGTCGTGAGTAGGGGCGATCACCACCCCCGCAAGGTAAGTCCTTTCTCCACGTTTTTCAAGTCTATATTGAGGACAATGTAGCATCCTAAGTTTAGGGGGAATATATATATATATATATTTTTTTTTTTTTGACTTGCGGGAACTTTAGGTTGTTTGTTTTTAGTTTTGTTTTGTGTGTTTAGGTAGAACTAAGTGCTTGCTTGCTTTGATTGATTCATATGTGTTTGCCAAGGATGTTGATAATCTTAAGCCTTAGAGTTTGGAATCCAACCCATGAACTACCTTTTGTGAAAGAAGCTTGTTGAGTTTGTGTTGCCATACTAGACCCAAATAATGCATGTCTCGAAGCTTAAGAAACTTTGAGGAGTAGTCTAGCCGATCGTTTGAAAGAGAACACCGAACACACTAGAACCCTCTCCGATCTCTAATCGAAGCGAAATTAAGTGCACATTGATCTAGCGAGGATGATTTAGGCATTAGGTATAGCCTGTCAAGCCAAAAAAGCCAACCCATAATTGTTTATCTTTTAGAACCCACTCACAAAAGGCCAAACACTATCCATTCTCGATACTTAGTCAGAAAAAGCCGAGTCGATGATTTGAAAATCCCACAAAGAACCCCATTGACTTTAGCGACTCTTGAGTGACATGAGTGAATTTTTTCTATTTTATGACATGTTCTACGACTAGTCTCTACGTGTTGTATTGTCCACTAGACACACCACGCCGGTGATTATTTATATTGTTATGCACCGAAAAAAAAAAAAAAAATCTGAAAAAAATAGAAGAAAAAAAAAATTAAAAAAAAGTGTTTATTTATATATTTTTATTTTGGCGTGGTGTTCTATGTTTTTGTTTTAGAGACTTGTCGCTTGTTGTTGTTGACTCGAAGTTTGGGGGGAAAACACGGGAAATAAAAACACTAAGTAAAACGTTCTCGTTGGCCAAAATTTGATGCCAAGAACGTAGGGATGGGTGAGTGAGTGAACTTCATGTGAGGGTTGTATTTTTGGGTGAGATTTGAGTCGCTAAAGTTGATGTTTGAGCCACTAAAATTTTCTTTCCATACCTTTGACCTTACCTTGAACATTACAAGCCTTTTAAGACCTCATTGACGAGCTAGATATGATGTGTGCACATTAGTGGAGATCAAGGGAGAAGAGGGGGCATATGGGTGTGTCAAATTGAAACAAATTCCTATTCATTTTCGATTTTTATGTTCTCTCGATGGAGGTTGAAAAGGCTACGAGACTTGGTGCCCGAAAGCTCACGAGACGGGTAAGCATTGCAAACGGTCTAAGGTAACATGAGCTCATATGATTTCTATCTCATTTGGTAGTTGGTTTGAACATTAAAATTGTGGGTTTCCGGGTTTATGTAAGTCTATAGATTTTAATTGAGGCAAACACGAGTTGGTTGAGTATTGCAAGTGCTAAGTTTTACCCGTTTTATTTAGATAACTTCTTTTGTGTGCTTTTGTTCTTTTTGTTACTTGAGGACAAGTAACGGTTTAAGTTTGGGGGGATTTGATAGGTGCGTTTATTACGCGTAAAACTCCTATTTCCCGGACTAAAAACTAACGAGTCCTCAAGCGTTTTTGATAGCTTTTGTATGTTTGTGAGTGATTTTCAGGTTTAAAAGGTCAATTGGGTCTTGAGGAGGTTATTAGCGCATCATGTGACGATTCCGAACAATTTCAAGGAGATTCATACACATTTGGACAACTTGGAGCGAAACAAGGAACGACGTCCTCTTCGGCAGGATTTTGGGATTTTTAAATGATGATTCTGGATGATCCACTTCCAGAATTGGATAGAGCTCCCTCTTAGCTTTCCAACGCATGTTTATTTGCAGAAATCGGACATCGGAGCTAGGAGTTACGACCGTTTAAAAAACGGTGTGCAGTGAACCGGGAAGCGCGCGGCGCGCGGAAAAAAGCGCGCGCCGCGCGGACGAAAATTTCGCCGTTTTCGCCTCCAGAGTCGTACGCGCGGACCGCGCGAAGCCGAAAAAATGGTCTGCGCGCCGCGCAGACAAAAGGGCGCGCCGCGCGGTCCAAAAATCAGCTTTTTCCAATGTTGCGTTTCTGAGCGAATTTTGGCCATTGGATCAAAATGAAAGGTCCAGATGGCTCCGAAAATAACCCCATTCAGCCTTAAAAACACAAATGCTAGGGTTTGAGGATATCTCTCATCTGGGAGAGAGAGTAATTTTCTTTTCTCTTCATGTTTTCTTAGAGTTTCTTGGTTTTGCTTTGGAGAAGAAGGAGGTCGGAGTGCCATCTCGCCGGAATTCGTCCAGCCATCACCACCATAGTTTTATCCTCTTCCTCTATCTCTTGAACTCCATTTATTTATGAAGATTATGTTGGTTTCATTGTTCTTGATTTATGTTTGCTTTGTTCTTTGTATCACCATGAACTAAGCCTCCATAGGGCTATGGTGTAGCGAGTTCTTGACGGTTATGGATTCCTAAATAGATTGATTTTATTATTGTTGTTCTTGTCATGTTGCTTAGTTCAATTCCATGTTTAATGCCTTGTGTGAGATTAGCTACCTTATGCATGATATGTGTTCGATCTAATGCTTGAGAAAGATTAGGTTGTTGTGCTTTTGTTTTGGATTACTAAAATACATTCCTAGGCTAGAGATAGCTAGGCTGTTTTAGACTCGTGTGTACTCTTGTTGTGAATGCTTGCCGTGCTTTTTAGGAGTTGGGATCGAGAGATAAAACTCCGGCATTGAGTTTAGGTTGCTAGATGCTCGAGAGAGATTTAGTGATACGATTAGCGTGAGTACGAGTAGTAATATATGAACAACAATAATCGTGCGTAATTTCCGTGAATCCGAACCGTAGATTGAACTCGTGAAACCATAGTCCTCCGTCTTCATAATTGTAAAACCGTTCTTTAGTTTTGTTGTTTATTTTATTTACTTGCTAGATAATTTTGTGACAAACTTTCTATCATTATTTTTGGGTTCTCATTCAAACTTGTGAATCTTGAATCTTCAATTTAGCTAGTCCTCGTGGGATCGACTCGTTCTTACGATTTATTACTATTGCGACCACGTGCACTTGCGTGTGCGAGAAAATTCGCAACAGTGACGACGTTGTCCATGATCAAATTCATATTTGAATTATTTTTTGTAATTAAAAAAAAAAACTCGCTTGTTAATGTAGGAAATTTGTAAGGGTTGTCTATAATTTTGCGAAATCTGATCCTTAACGTTATATAATTGATTTTAAATAGTATTATCATCGTAGGCTATTTCAATATTCTCCAATTAAATTAACTATCCGCTCTTTTGTCAAACCTAAGCCATCATCAAGTATAATTTTCACTATTTTTATAAAGGTGCCTCAACTTAATGCTTGAAGTAGAAAGGGAAAAAAAATAATGGTAACAAGGCGCCGCTAGGAAATTGTTATACAAGTTCCTAAATAATGGTCAACGTTGTATATAATTACCTAATCGGTCGGTAATTAAAGACCGAGTAAATATATATATATATATATATATATATATATATATATATATATAATTGTGTATATATAGACACACATATTTGGGAACTCAATGCTTGAGACCCGTTCAACACATTTGACAGAGGTTTATACAATATTATAGTAAATATTCAATAACACGCGCATATCATTATATCATATTACATTTGATCTAGCTTCTAACTTTTTCTATAATTAAAAACTTGAAGGCCAAAGCTGACGTCACACTTGAGATATCATTCTCACTAGTAAAAACTTGTTCGGTATTACTTCTAAATCAAGTAATTTCTTTGGGGTTTGGTGATTTATACTATTATTAAAAATCATTTTTGGTTACTATATTTCTGCAAAATTATAAAGAATTAAGCTTCCACCATTTTTTTAGTGACCGAACTTTCACTCTCTTTGAAGAGATAGTCCAACATAAATGAAATTAGAAATCTTTTGATTTATTATGTTAGATGTTACAACAACTGATTATGAATAACCACACATATAAATGAAACGGAAATAAATTGACACTCGCTGTTAATTTTTAGCGTGATTGAAATAAAAAAAAGGAGAAAATTAAAGGGCACCAACATTTCAAAAGACCATTTTTACTTCGATTTGTGTGTTACACTTGAAAAGTACTTTTAAATGCTTCATAAATTAAGATACTATCGTGTACTTTAAATGCTACATAAATTAAGATACTATCGTGTGAATGATCACAAGCTCGCTCAACGCAACCATGTTGTGAGCTGGATGAACACACAGAGTAAAACGAACATAATGTTCTTGCTCACTTAGTGTATTCAGTGTGGTCACTTAAAGATATTTTCACAAATGATATAAGATCAGTCAATTTATCAGATTAATAAGATAATTATAACTATAAATAAAGAGACAATGAATTGATAATCCAGTTGTCAATCGCCCTTATTTTTCGAGAGATGATACTTTCAGTAAAAAGAGTACTTCATTATCTGGTAGAATAAGTACGATGTGTTCAACTCTAAATGATCATCTTTCAGATTTCTTATATTAGCATGTATATATTTATCATTATTCTATCTATTAGGGTTATTTTAGTCTTTCCTTTATTTAGTTGTATTAGAGTTATATACCCAAACTAATGTATTTTCTCATTTTTACGTTCAGACTCTTTCTTTTTCTCTAAATCCCTAAAGTTTCGTGGTATTAGAGAAATCTTCTTCACTCATGACTTTGTTGATCGAGTGAAGAGAGTTAACATACCAACCTTCTCGGCAAGTCGAGCTACGTTTTTCAGCCGTACAGTTGGTATTTTCGTCTCTTTCCCTTAATGTATGGATGTCGTAATTGCTTGATTGATTGTTCTGTCCTTCAATTTGGTGTTGTTTGGATGCGTTGGTGATTGTGTTTTTGGATTTCGATTTGGGGGTTTCTCTCAGTTTGTTTGGATTTTATTTTTTTGGAGTTTTTGAATTGGTGTTTTCGATATGACGGGTCGTAGAGATGATTCTCTTTAGGTGATTTGTGTACAATTGGCTGGTAAAAATTACTCATATTGGAGTTATGTTATGAGAAAGTTTATGCGTGAAAAGTCTGTGGAGTTACATAATTGGTGTGTGACATAAGCCCTCTGATGAGAAGACCGCTGATTTTGCAACTTCGGTTGATGTTTGATAGGCTGATAATGCGAAGATTATCACGTGGATTAACAATTATGTTACCCATTTGATCGGTGCTCAGTTGGCAAAGCAAGATCTTGGACGATAGTTATTATCTGTCGTGCAAGTTTTGATTTTTTTGATGGAGTCGCTGTTACTTATTTTTTATTCAAAGAAGTTTTGTAAGGCGCTTCGCCACATCAAATAAATTTGACACCACAGCGAGATCTTGGACGACATTTTTTATCTGTCGTGCAAGAATAGATTTCTTTGGAGTAAATTATAACATTGGCTCTTTTTGTCGCTGTTATTTTTTTATATAAAAAAATTAATATTACTTGATTTCTTTTATTATTCAAAAGAAGCTTTGTGAAATTTGAACTATATAATTATAAACAAACTAAATGGACATTGATTCCCAAAAATACAAAAATTACAAAGGCACATGAATTAATAGACCTTGCCATGAAAGGCTAGTAAAAACAACTTAGAAAAATTAATAACAAGGTCTCATAAAGTAACTTCCCCTCAATTTTGAAGAATCAATATGATCGCTAGAATCTAATTGGACGAGTAGAAAATCGGAAGCGAAACAAACGAAAAAGAACTTGCACAGAATATTCACGTCGCCGAAATTGACGCGAACTTAACCAAACAGCACATGTCCCAGTAGAGATGTTCCAACATCGTATAGAACATCTACCAAACTACAAAAACAACCAATTCAAAATAACAGCACTCACAAATCGCAATGTCTTTTGACTATGATCTAGAGGGGTTTATGAGATGCGATTAGAATAAGATTTGATAAACAAAGATCTTGATTTGAT
This sequence comes from Urtica dioica subsp. dioica, assembly GCF_054948205.1. Taxonomy (NCBI): domain Eukaryota; kingdom Viridiplantae; phylum Streptophyta; class Magnoliopsida; order Rosales; family Urticaceae; genus Urtica; species Urtica dioica. Next base: position 50,426,448 of record NC_142757.1, on the reverse strand, counting down.
ATTATCTAGACTCAGCATATGATTGAACCATGCATCATAAATTTGTTTTTCTGTTGAAGCATTTGAGCATATATTTGTTTTTCTGTTGAAGCATTTGAGCATATAAGCTTTGTCTGTTCTAACACTACAACGAACAGAGACTTTAACAACAAAAATAATAGCCGCAAAAAAAAAAAAAAAAAAAAAAGCTACATTAACTGTTAGCGGCGGCTTATCACGAATAATTCAAAATTTTAGTATAAATTATCCCATTTTTTAATTAATTTTGGATATGATTAGTATATATTTTTATACATATAGATTAAAATGCTAAATTGTATTTATTTTATTTTCATCTAAAATTTTATTATAGTACTTTTTAGTTTAATATCGTGATAATGGTTTTGGAGAGTTTATTTTTATTTCTTAATTTAACAATCATAATAACTTTACAACGTAGACGTGAATAATTTTTTAAAACTAACTTTATCAACACACCATTTATAAATTTTACTGTTTGATATAAAATAATTTTATCTGCGCACCTTTAAATTTTTAGATTTATCACTGTATATATAAATTTTTTTTTGTCTCTACACGCATATATATGTGTGTTCGCGCGCGCACTTGAAATATTCTGATTTTATGTTCCAAGTGCACCTATTATATAGCTATAAAATGAAATATATGATGCTCCTACATCATGCATTTGGTTTATAAAACTATTTTTTATATGAAATAGTCAATGACGGGTTTCCATCATATTTTTGTTTGTTTCTTTATGTATTCCTATTTGATTATTTCAAACTCAAGCATAAGATCTTCTTGATTATTACATACGGATTGATAACTTCAACTTTTCTTAAATATATTATATAAAAAAATTAGAAAACTAACTCATCTAGACTTTCGGAATTGCTGTTTAGCCAACTTTCAGTAAATTAGGTAAATAGTCTCAGATTTGACGTATTTACACGTATTTTCACATGTTTAATTTCTTTTTTGTTGTTACAATTAAGTTTTTTGAACGTGTAAATAATGACTTATGATTATTTATTAAAAATTGGCTAAATAGCAAATCAGATATGTAAATAAGTAAATATATAATGGATTGTAAACAGTTATCTGACCGGTTGTTTACATGTTCAATATATTTAATGCATAAGAGGATAAGCATGCCATTTCATCGTTATTGTTATTTAAGAATATCACACTTAATGTTTAATTTGTCTTGCGCTAAACGATTTACATAAATTATTCAATGTAGATTTCATACTTAAACGTAAGCGAGTACGAAATATTACCTATTAAATAATTATCTAATTCCTTAAATATGTGGGTTATATAGGTATATAGTCACACTATTATAAGAGTTTTAGTTTTAGCCAACCTTATGTTAATTTTCTCTAATAACTCTAGCCAAATTTTCGCTCATTATTTTCAGCCCATTAATTCAAATATAAAACAAAATATTCGGCCATAACTACTCGCACAAATTGAGGGAGCATTTAAAACTCCATTAATGCAGATATCTATACTCTCTCTTTATCTCTACACAACCGATAAAAACAAAATCAACGCTCTGCAACATCGGCTGACGCTCCACCCTCTGCAACATCGGCTCCGACACTCGCCCGCCTTCTGCAACATCGGCCGACGCTCGTCGATGGTGGAGGGATTGCAGGATTTCTTGTATTATGATGATCCTTCATTTTTTTTTCTCTTCTTCTTCTTCTTCTTCTTCTTCTTCTTCTTCTTCTTGTTTTTCATCGGAATTGCTGGTGGTTTTGAGTGTATGAGATTTGTTTCAGTGATTGTGAATTTGCTGAGATTTTGGTTCAGGTGAATTCTTATCCAGTATTGTAAATACAACATTGATTTACAGTTAATACCAATTGTTTCATCGTAATGCATTGTAAATACAAAGATGATTTACAGTATATTCGTGTAAATAAACTGAAAAAAATTCTGAAAATATTTTGGACGTTCTAAAATTATGAAAATAAATAATATCAATAAATGATGATATAAATGAAGAATATATTAACAGATTTTATCCATAATGAATTGCCAGAAAATAGAAACTAATTAGCTAAAGTCAACGCTGAAAATTTCCAAATACACGTTAACAATCTTTCCAAATCGATTAGATTCAAAATTTAAAAAAAAAAAAATTGCCTAGTTATTAGCGGACGTAATAAATAAGGGAAAATGTGTAAAACTAATTCAATTAATAAGATGCCACGTAAGTAAGATGGCTATTTACGGGAAATTAAACGAAAGGTTGACTAAAACCAAATTGCTAGTGTTTAAGATGGCTACGTAGCCAATTATTTGTAAATATATACATAATTATCCATCGAGTACAATGCAACTCCAAACACGATCCTTGATTATTCGAACTTCTGAAGCTTAAGACTATTTAAAAGCCACATATATTCTATTCACCAAAATAATATACGTATGGGGATTCAGTACTTATATATTCAAAACTATAGAAATTTGAACTTTAAATAGTACGTGAGATTTGGCAATGATTTAGTTTAAAAATCCCACCACTATTAATTTACACTGCCTTGTTTATTGAGTTATTTATATTTTTGGATATCAATGATCAATCTTCTTCTAACTATCCATTCAGACTAGTTCCTCGGGTTTTCTTGTGCAGTGGGGTTCCGGCAACTAGACAAGTTACATCAATCTAGAGGGGTGTTTTTTTTAAAGATAATTACTTGACTATGCAATATTATATTTCGATCTTACAAACATCAAACTTAGTCATGTTGTCCAATTCAAAGAAGCAAACGATCTTCTATATCGCTCCTCTCTATAAATACGAATCGTGTCAAGTTCTTAAAGCACAAAAACAAACCATACTAAAAATTACAAAGATAGCCACTTGATTAAGGGTTTAAAAAAAAACCAAAGGAAAAGAAATGGCTTCAACAAAACTCTTTGTAGTGTCACTTCTATTTGCATTGATCTTTGCTCTCACAGCAACAATTTCTTCAGCGGATCTCTCACCGGAGTTCTACGCTTACTCATGCCCCGAAGCAGTCCCGGCTATCAAGCGCGTCATCAAGGATGCGGTCATGAAGGAGCCTCGTATGGGCGCTTCTTTGCTCCGCCTTCATTTCCATGATTGCTTTGTCAAAGTAAGTTGTTTTCGCCAAAAAAAAAAAATGTACTATGAACTAAAGAATGTTGACTTGGTTAATATGGGTTATTATTAACTAAGTAAAACTATTAGGTTAATTAAATTTTCATGTTTAAACTTTTTTTTTTGTGTCACTCAATTAACCAATTTTATAAAAAATAGCGCGTGATTTAAAATTGAATATTTTTCAGTTAATTTTTGTTAAAATTTATTGTTCGGTTCAAAATTAACCGAGAAAAATATTATTAGTCTGTTAATAAAAATTTAAGAAACAAATCAATTTTTTTATTTTAATATAATTAATCAAGAGATTTAACTACAACTTTGAATAATTAGGGTTTTTACCATTTTCTGTTTTCCATATATTGATATATCTGTGGTTTGTACATTTCCTACTAAGTACTGTTATTGCAACTTTATTAGGGTTGTGATGGATCAATTCTTCTCGATCCAACGGAAACAATGGAGAGCGAAAAATCTGCACCTCCAAACCTAAACTCGGCCCGGGGATTCGATGTTATTGATGCAATCAAAGCCGAGGTTGACCATGTTTGTGGCGGATCAGTCGTGTCTTGCGCCGATATCTTGACCGTTGCTGCCCGTGATTCCGTTGTTGCGGTGAGTATCTCCCAAGTCAAACATCTCTCCCTCCCTCTCTCTCTCTCTCTCTCTTAGCTCGATTTTATTTACATAATATTTTAATGACGAGTGACTTATCTTCATTATGCGTGATCAAAACTATTACATAATATATTATGAAAAAAAAACTATTAGATATTTTATAATATAAAATAAAAATAAATCTAGCATAGAAAATAAAAACAATACGGTTACACTTGAGGCATAACAAAAGGAGTCGTTACGTTTTATACCGTTTAAAATATATAGTATGTATAATTAAAACAAAAGAAATACGGTGAAATAGCCGTGTTACACAATTAATTTAGCAAAATTAATAGACAAGATTTTCACATTTAAAGCGGGCTATCCACTTTAACTATATTTTAGCTTTAAAATGTTTTTTTTTTTCTTTTTTGCAGTTTTCTAAAGGTTGTAAAACTTTAGTTATTTTACACACAAAAAAAAAAAAAAAAGGTTTCAAATGTGTAGATTGCTAAAGTGACCATAAATTAAATACCCAATTTATTCTTTGCAAATATAAAATGAACTCTTATACTAAAATTTTGAGAAAGAGTAAATTAATGTAACATACTATGCCAAAATATGCAGTTAGGAGGGCCTTCGTGGGAGGTGCCACTAGGAAGGAGAGACTCCCTAACCGCTTTCAAAGAGGCCGCGGGAACCGATATCCCATCCCCGTTCTTGGACCTTCCAGACCTCATCGAGAACTTCAAGAGCCACGGCCTCAACGAAAAAGACCTAATTGCCCTCTCCGGCGGCCACACCCTAGGGTTTGCCCAGTGCGGCTTCTTCAAGCCTCGTCTCTACCAAGAGACCAATGTGAACCGTGACTTTGCCGCCGAGCTCAGTTACGTGTGCCCTAAGGAAGGTGGTGACACCAATCTCGCGCCCTTCGATCCGACCCCAGCAATGTTCGACAAGAAGTATTTTGAGGCTTTGGTCGACGACAAGGGACTCCTTCACTCCGACCAAGAGCTCTTCTTGCGAGGTGGACCTTTCAACGAACTCATCTTGCTCTACAGCCGGAACATTGAAAAATTCTCTAGCGACTTTGCTGAGAGTATGGTCAAGCTTGGGAACTTGAAACCGTTGACCGGAGATGAGGGTGAGATCCGCAAGAATTGTAGGAAGGTCAACTATTAATTGCGAGTGAATTTTGTTAATAAATTTACAGTGTGAATGTTTTTTTTTCTTGCTTGTAAGTGTCAATCAAATTCCAATAATAGTTGAATTGTAAGGTTTTCCTGATTTGAAATTTCTTATTAAGAATGGTTGTCTATCAATGCTATTTTTATAGATAATTATTATAAAATAATATTTGCGAGAAAAATAAATAGACAAATTGCATACAAAATATTGTGACAATATTTTTAGAACTAATAACGTACTGATGTAGCAGGAGCTGGTGGAAATGATACACAACTATACGACTGTTGATTCGCTCAAGAATAAAGTCGATGATTCTTCCAAAATTAGTTAATTAGTTAGGTTATGAATACCAGATTTAGGACATCTCGAATTCGTTGATTCATAAAGAATACCGAAAAAGGGATTTTTTAGAGAATTTTCTTTTCTTTTTTCATTAATCAAAATCTTCTAAACATAAGGTTGTAAAGCTTTATAGGAGAGTTTGAGACCTTTTACAAACCAAAACAGACAAAATATGAAAGGTCTTATAATTTGTAACGGAAAGCCAATAAACACATACAATCAAGACAAACATAAAAATCCAAGAAGAAAGAAACTGAAATTGGATACTGTTGTATTAAGTGGCATACAAGTGGAGGTGTTTGAAATCATCAAGAGATCCTCATCTGACGGCTAAAGCTTCATCAGCAAGTTTCAGTTTATTGAGCGAGCTGGGCGAGCTAAGGAGTTGAGCGAGTTGCGAGCTAAGTTGAGCGAGCTGGTTTGGTGCTTGAGTGACTCAAGTTTCTCGGATTCTGAAGACCGCTGGATCATCAGCAAGAGATTACTTGAAGGACACGTCAGCGTAGCATGGGTCTTTAAATACGAGCTTGTTGTAACCTTTATACACAGAACATATTCACAAACTATCTGAGATTACATTGGAGAGAAAAAACTGAGAGAATATCATCGAGTGAGAGAGGACATCGAATGATATCAGATTAAAGGTTTCCGGTTGTATTGTTGGTTTGTATTGTTCATCATCGTTGATAGTGGAAATACCCCAAGGCTGGACGTAGGTCATTTAAGACCGAACCAGGATAAAATCCGGTGTGCTCTACTTTATCTTTTACGTTCTTGTACATTGTGTTTGTATTGATCTGTTTCTTGCATCACAAGGTACTTCAGTCTCGAAGGCTTGTGTGTTTAACAGGGTCGAAAACGTAACAATTGGTATCAGAGCCTACACAATCTCTGCAAGAACTTCAAGATGGGTCTCACAAAAGTGGAGATCGAAAGATTCGATGGCAAAGGAGACTTCAGTCTGTGGCGCATACGAATGAGGGCAATTCTTGTTCAGATGAAGATCGCATAGGCATTGGATGGTGATAAGGGATTCCCGGAGACAATGTCAGCGACTGAAAAGAACAAGGCTCTCGAAATGGCCTACAACACCTTAATTCTTCATCTCGGAGATAAGGTTATGAGGGAAGTCTCGAAAGAAAAAACTGCGGCTGGGATTTGGTCGAAATTGGAATCCCTCTATATGACCAAATCGCTATCCAATCGAATTCACATCAAAGGTAGACTGTTTGGTTTCAAAATCGCAGAAGACAAACCAACCAGCGACAGTCTCGATGAATTCAATCGGATCTTCATAGATCTGGAAAACATTGATGTGAAGATCGACGACGAAGATCACGCAGTTATGATCTTGAATGCGCTCCCAAAGAATTACTCGAGTTTTGTTGAAGCAATGAAATACGCCAGGGAATCGCTAACCCTAGAAGAGGTTCAAGCTGCGCTGAAATCGAAAGAACTAGACTCAAAGTCTGAGAAGAAACCTGTTGGCGAAGGGCTCAACATCAGAGGCAAACCAAGGAAGAACTTGAAGTCGAATTCGAAGAATCAATCCAAGAAAAAAGCATCAGAGGGAAAGGATCAGAAGAATGGCGAAGAAAATGAATTTCCTTACAAGTGCTATCACTGCCACAAAGAAGGACACATGAAGAAAGACTGTCCTGATAAAGACAAAACCTTCAGCAAGCCAAAGAAACAAGCTAATGCCACAGTTGCTGAAACTGGCTATGATTCTGCTGAAGCCCTCAACATATCTCACCAAGATTCTTCACAATCTTGGGTTCTTGATAGCGGTTGTACCTATCACATGTCACCAAACAAAAGCTGGTTTGAAGATCTCAAGATTGAGCATGGAGGATCAGTTCTACTTGGCAACAACAAAGCATGCAAGGTGATTGGTACAGGTAACATACGTATCAAAATGTTCGATGGTATTGAGAGAGTTCTTGATAATGTGAGATTTATTCCTGAATTGAAAAGGAATCTCATTTCCCTTGGTACTTTAGATGAACAAGGTTACAATTTTCATTCTGAAAATGGAAACTTGTTTTTATCTAAGGATTCCGTTAAGGTTATGAAAGGCACTAGGATAAATGGCCTTTATTTTCTGGTTGGATCTACTGTGGTTGGTTCTGCAAATGCTGTTGACAGGGAAAACAATTCAAGATTGTGGCATCTAAGGCTTGGTCATGTCAGTGAAAAGGGCATGAATGTCCTGGAGAAACAGGGATGTTTTGGCCAAAGCAAACTGGGAAAGCTGGAGTTTTGTGAGGATTGCATATATGGAAAGGCCTCAAGAGCCAGTTTCAACAAGGCTGTGCACAGAACTGAAGCAATACTAGACTACATACACTCAGACCTCTGGGGACCAGCAAAGGTAACATCACATGGTGGTAACAGGTATTACATGTCTTTCATTGATACTATTCTAGACTTGTATGGGTTTATCTGTTGAAACACAAGAGTGATGCCTTTGAAACCTTTAAAGATTGGAAAATCATGGTTGAAAACCAAACTGGTAAACAAATTAAGAGGCTGAGAACAGACAATGGTCTTGAATACTGTACTGATGTTTTCAATGAGTTTTGTAGAAAAACAGGTATTCAAAGACATCACACAGTTGTGCACACACCTCAGCAGAATGGTTTAGCTGAGAGGTTCAACAGGACCATAATGGAAAGAGTAAGGTGTATGCTTAACCATGCTAAGTTGCCTCAATCTTTCTGGGCTGAAGCTGTCAAAACAGCATGCTATCTCATTAATAGATGTCCTTCCACAGCCATAGATTTAAAGACTCCAATGCAGATGTGGTCTGATCACAAAACTGATTACACAAAACTCAAGGTTTTTGGTTGTACAGCTTATGTTAATATCAAGCAGGGAAAGCTAGAGCCAAGAGCCCTCAAATGCATCTTCATTGGATATCCAGATGGTGTCAAGGGCTATAAACTCTGGTGCTTAGAACCAGGTCACAAAAGATGCATGATTAGCAGGGATGTCACTTTCAATGAAAGTGATTTCCAAAACAGGAAATCAGATGACAAAATCTGGCCTCTATCTGAAAATGAGGCCCCTGAAACCACACAAGTCTGGAGCTTGGTGAAACTTCAACAGGACAAGCACCACAAGAGGATACTGAACCAGGTGGAGTGGTTGAAGACACTGAGGAACCTGCAGAAGCTTGCTCCCCACGTCAAGAAGTAGAGGCCCAGACACAGGGTTCAGAGAACATTTCTGATTACAACCTTGTCAGAGATAGAAACAGGAGAGTTCCTAAACCTACTCAACGTTTTGGATATGATCTCACTGCCTATGCCTTTATGACAGGATCAACTCTCTTGGAAGAAGAACCAAGGACCTACACAGAAGCGTGCAAGTCAAGTCACTGCAAACAGTGGAAATCTGCTATGCTTGAAGAAATCGACTCTCTGAAGGAAAACAAGACATGGTCTATCATTGACAAGCCTGAAGGACACAAGATCATTGGATCCAGGTGGATATTCAAGCTAAAAGATGGAATTCCAGGAGTTGAAGAGCCAAGGTTCAAAGCCAGACTTGTGGCAAAAGGGTACTCTCAGACTGAAGGGATAGATTACAATGAAATCTATTCCCCTGTGGTCAAACACAGATCTATCAGGACTATACTAGCTATGTGTGCACATTTTGATTGGGAATTAGATCAAATGGACGTCAAGACAGCTTTCTTGTATGGAAACCTGGAAGAACATATTTTTATGCAGCAACCTGAGGGTTTTGAGGTTGGCTCAAAAGGTGAAAAGGTGTGCTTGCTGCACAAGTCCCTATATGGTCTGAAACAGTCTCCAAGACAATGGTACTTAAAATTTGATGAGTTCATGATCAGTCATGGCTATCAAAGAAGTGAGTATGACTGGTGTGCTTATTTCAAGGATCTGAAAATTTCTGGTTTTATTTATCTGCTCCTCTATGTAGATGACATGTTACTTGTGTGCAAGGAAAAGTCTGATTTGAATAGGTTAAAGGCACAACTCAATCAGAGGTTCAAGATGAAGGACTTGGGACCAGCTAAGAAGATCCTTGGCATGGAGATAATTAGAGACAGAAAAAACAAGAAATTGTGCGTCTATCAGCAAAGCTATCTTGGAAAAGTCTTAGACAGATATGAGATGTCTTTATCAAAGACTGTGACAACACCTATACCTCAACACTACAAGCTGTCAAGTGCTCAAAGTCCTCAGTCACAAGAAGAAATCTTGGACATGGCCAGGATTCCATATGCAAGTGCAGTAGGTAGTCTCATGTTTGCCATGATATGTTCTAGACCTGATCTTGCCTATGCTATTAGTCTTGTGAGCAGGTTTATGTCAAATCCTGGCAAGGAACACTGGAATGCTGTCAAATGGGTTCTGAGATACCTGAAGGGTACTCTTAAACATGGAGTTATGTATGGTTGTTGTGATACTAACAAAGTGCAGGTGGAAGGATTTGTTGACTCTGATTATGCATGAAGCATTGACACAAGGAAGTCATTAACTGGATATGTTTTCACAGTGTGTGGTGGAGCTGTAAGTTGGAAATCAACTCTTCAGTCAGTTGTGGCTCTATCCACTACTGAAGCTGAATACATGACAATCACTGAAGCTGTAAAGGAAGCATTATGGATGAAGGGAATCATATCAGAACTAGGTTTCAAGCAGCCTCAAGTGATCATTCACAGTGACAGTCAAAGTGCTCTTCATTTGGCTAAACATCAGGTGTTTCATGAGCGGTCCAAACACATTGATGTGAAGCTGCATTTTGTCAGAGACATTGTGAGCAAGGGAGAGGTGAAGATCGAGAAGGTTTCTACTGAAGACAACCCAGCTGACATGATGACAAAGCCACTGCCAAGCAACAAATTCAGTCATTGCTTGAGGCTGGTCAATATTGGAAGCTGTGGTTTTGAGGAGTAGATCAAGACGGGGTTTTTCCACTAAATGATGAGAGATGATGTTCAATCAGGTGGAGAATTGTTGTATTAAGTAGCATACAAGTGGAGGTGTTTGAAATCATCAAGAGATCCTCATCTGACGGCTAAAGCTTCATCAGCAAGTTTCAGTTTATTGAGCGAGCTAGGCGAGCTAAGGAGTTGAGCGTGCTGCGAGCTAAGTCGAGCGAGCTGCTCTAGGACGGAAATATCAACGTCCGCTCCTTGTTGCTCAGCCTCCGCTCGCAACGTGTTGAACCTATCGACCAGTCGATCCTGATATAATTAACTAGTTAGTATATATTAATCGAAAAATAAGAAAAATAAATGTAAACTTACATAACGTGCGGAAGCTTCAGGAGTCAGCCATTCGGACTTGTCGGACTGATGTTGGCGCTTGTAGTTCGCAAACAAGCTCTCGAAAGCGCCTGTCTCGGCGCTCTTCTGCATGCATGTAAACAAAACTTCAAGTGTTAGATAATTTTAACGATTTGATGTATCATATAAACATAAAACTTACGTTCTTCATGCGGTGGGTCGAGAACCCAATCGTCCCCTGTCGAGTCTTCGTCTTCTTCTTCGCGCGATTCGCCTTGTTCTTCGCTTGTATGGCCTGTAATATAAGTAAACGTACACGTAAATAACAAATCGTTTAATAAAAGGGTAAACACATATGTAACGTAAATGATTTGATTACCTTAAACTCATCGCTCGTATATCGTTGTATCAGCGTCTCCCATTCGGTGTCGAGCTTAACGGTCCTCGGTTTCAGCGACCGCGCCACCTGTACGCTGCTCTTGCAGTCGATGTCGAACCATGACCGCAAGGTATGCCTCCAATCGCGAAGACGAGTCTTCGCGTCTCGAATGATTGCCGCATCGACAATCGCCTTCTTCTTCCCGGTTGCATCACCATCGACTCGAATGTCGTACTTGTCTCGAATCGCTGCTCGGATCTCGGCCTCCTTCGCTGGCCCCACGTTCGCATTCGTCCACCTTGGGACCGTAGGCGAGATCTTGTCTCGGACGACCAACCCGAGCGTGTTCGCGAACGTCACGAGATCCGGATCCATCTCGCGCTCTGGCTGCAAGAACGACTGAAACTCCTCGTTATAAATAACGACTTCCTTCACCCCGGGGCGCCGTGCACGCTCAGATCGAAGCCCGACCGTCGGCCCACGCACGGCCGGTTCGATATCCTCGTCTTCTTCTTCGACGCCATCACGTACGGGCGCCGACTCGCAATAATTCGGGAGACGGGCTAAGAAGTCATCCCCGCCTCCGCTGCCTCCAGCTCATGTAGCCGCAGCCATCTGAAATTCAAAACAAAATTTATTTAGTTATGCATTCGTAATGATTTAAATCAGTTAATTTAGTAAGTAAATAAAAAACGTTATATACTATCAATCATCGTCGTCTGACAAATCATCTTCTTCTATCAAATCTTCGTCCTCAGTTTCTTCGTCATCGATAAACTCTTCTTCTTCAATATTTTTCAACAAGTTCACTGCGTCGTTGCTCACGGGCTCTAGTATCGCAGACTGATGACGCGTCGACAGTGAATCTAAATCTGACGGTTCTACTGACAACTGAACTGAAGACGAAGATTGACCAAGAATGAGGTCAATATCAGGAAGATCCCACACATTTCGATGATTACACTCTTCGACGATTCGCCAATCAAGACCATTCAAGTTATCTTCCAAGTAAAAAACTTGTTTCGCCTGAACTGAAGACGAAGATTGACCAAGAATTATGACCGTACAACCCGGCCATAATTCTGTGTTCAGGTCGCTGAAAAGGTCATCGAACTGTCCACTCTGGTATTCTGCATTCGGGTCAATACTGTCATCGTCACCGTCTACGTCGTTGTGATCTAAGATATCGTGTACAACATCAAACATCCCTCCTCCTCTGTAATCCGTCTGATACTGCATTACGTCATCTTCTTCCTCCCCGTGAAAGTTCCACCTCGTGTAATTCCTCTTAAATCCTCAGATAAAGAGATGATTCTCTATATCCGGATTTTTTTGCATCAACACGTTGTTACACCTCTTGCATGGACACTTAACTCGTCCTTCGACATTTACGTGTTTTCGGGCCATTGCCATGAACTCTGTCATGCCAGCCGCAAACTCAACGCTTAAACGTTGGTCCTCGATTATCCAATTCCTATTTGGATAACTCATTTTACCTATAGATTGAACATTTCAAAATTTAGTAGTTTTCGGATTTTATTTTATAATTTCACGATCGATCCTACCGAAATTTCGGCAGAACCTCCCCTATAAACTTAACAATCCGGCATCAAGCCTTTAATTTTAAAACCTGCATAGAAACATCCTAAAACTAACAATAACTCCAACCTTAGTGGTTCGATTATTAAAATTCATAATCCATATCAACTAATTAATTTCACATTTTTAATCATTTCTAACAAGAATTAAATACAATTCCATTTAATTTACATAAACTAACTAATTGTTTTTACATGTTTTTACATAATTTTACCTAATATAAATATTTATAACTAATTTTAATATTTATACCTAATATTAAAATTTATAACGAATTTAAATATTTGTGTAAACAAAACTAATTTAAATATTTATAAAATTTATAACAAATATATAACTCATTCTATAAATATAAATATTTATACTAAATTATGTAAATATAACTAATTAATTCATTTACCTTTATAACTAATTAAGTTCTATAAAGTTAATATATATTAACTAATATATATATATATTAACTAATATATATATATTTATATATATATATATTAACTAATTAATTCATTCTATAACTAATATATATATATATATATATATATATATATATAAACTTATAAAATAAAAAAAAACTTACCGTGTAGATTTGGCGCGCGCGCGGGAAGCGGGGAGGGGAAGAGCTGTCGGACCGGGGCGGACGTGGACGAGGACGGCGTCGGTGGTGGAGCGGCGACGGCGTCGGCGGCGGAGCGGCGGAGGAGCTGCAGACAGGAGAGAGACTTTAGGAGAGAGATGTGAGGAGAGAGAGAGAGAGAAGTAGTGAGGAGAGAGAGACTTACCGGGGAGGCACACGACGGAGGAGCGTCGGCGGCACACGGCGGACGAGACACACGGCTGAGGAGGAGAAAGCAGAGAGAAAAATGTAAATTTTAGGGTTTGGGAGCGAATGGGGAAGCTGGGTCGCGATCTGGTATTTAAAGACATTTACCGACGATTTTTTCGTCGCTAAATGATTTCATTTCGTCGCTAAAAAAACTTAAATCGCCAGACATTTAGTGACGATTTGTTCGTCGCTATCGTCGCTAAATCATTATGTTTTAATTTAATGGGAGGGATTTTTCCCTTTTTAAAATTCGTCAAAATTCGAAACATTTAGCGACGATTATTTCGTCGCTAATTGTATAGCGACGATAAAAAACTATTTAGCGACGAGAATATCGTCGCTAAATGTTTTCGTTTTAATTAAATTGGAGGGACTTTTCCCTCGTTAGAAGTCGAAATTAATTCTACATTATTAGCGACGATAATATCGTCGCTAAATGAATTCACAAATAATTAGCGACGATAAAATCGTCGCTAATTATATTCCCGCGAACTTAGCGACGACAAAAAAGAATTAGCGACGATAAATTCGTCGCTAATTATCTTTGCCGCCAGACTTTAATATTTTTCGCCCCAAAAAATTAGCGACGATAATATCGTCGCTAAAAGGGGGATTAGCGACGATAATATCGTCGCTAAAAGGGTGATTAGCGACGATTTATTAGCGACGATTAAGTCGTCGCTAATAGTTTCGTCGCTAAATGTGGTATTTCTTGTAGTGGTAGTCAATACAACAAATATCAAATTTTGATACCTAATGTTGACTAAAATTAGTGAAAACTCATGTGCTCGACGAGAGGATCATGACTAATTAATAGTTTGTAAAATGGAGTTTCGATTGTTTAAAATTTGCCATAATTGTAAAACTTAAGTTTTCCAGGGAACGAAAACAAATTCGATAATCAAAATTGAGGAAAATGAAATGATGTTGATAGGAGAGAAGAAAATGTCAAGAGGTTATATTAAAAAAAAGGAAAAAAAAAAAAGTTGAGTGAAAAAATTAGAAAACACCTAAAAACTGTTTTATGATTTTCTTCATTAAAATATAAAACAGTTTGAAAACTTTTGAGTTGTATTCTAAGAATGATCAAACAAACAGTCAATTCAGTTTTTTCAAAAAACTGTTCAAGTTAGAAAAGTCAAAAATAGTTTTCAAATGAAGAAACAAGCAGAGTCTAAGTCTTGCACTTTTCAAACTCCGTACTTTTCAAATTCATTAAATCTGATGCGAACTACATGACGTTGTCCATGATCGATTTTTTTTTTTTTTTTTTTTTTTTTTTACGATACTATGATGGAATTCATATTTTCATTATTTCTTAAATACTTGAAGTAGTAGAAAGGAAAATAAATAATGGTAGCAAGGAAGCTAGGAAATTGCTATACGAGTTCCTAAATAGCTGTCAAAGACAAACTAGTTAACATTGCAACCCGTTGAATATTATCACATAATAAACTTTCCAGTATATGTAGTTACATAATCGGTCGTTAATTAAAGACCAAGTAAAACAAGGGGTCATAATACCAATTCGATCATATATAAATTTAAAAAAAAAAAAATTAAAATTTGAACAAAAAAAAAACAAGAGGGGCAAATTTAAAAAAAAATTCTGGAGAGGCAAATTTAAAAACATTTTATAAATTTGAGCTAAAATTATAAAATTGTATAAAAATTATAGTAAATTTGAGCTAAAATTATAAATTTGTATAAAAATTATAGGGTAAAAATTACAATTTTCAAAAGTTGAGAGAGGGCATTGTACTCCTTTAGGTCCTACCCAGCTCCGCCCCCTGTATTTTATATATGGGAATATAACACATTTATACCATGTGTTTTAGTGAAATGTCGAGTTTAACCATCGGTTTTCAAAAATGTCGAGTTCATACCATCTGTTTAACTAAAATGACGAAATTACACCCTCTGTTGAATTAAAATGACGAAATTATACTATGAAATAGACAACAGTGTCACGAATATTATTTTTATTGACTTTTCATTGACGTTGACTATAATATTTATATATAAACACCAATTATCTTTATTCATTCGTGTCATATATGTAATTTATTTAAAAACTAAAAAATAAACAACAGTCTCTTAATCGCGAAGAACACAGAAAGAGGCAAATGGGTAAACATTGATAGTTGATAGTCATCAAAATCGCATATTCGTACAGAGAATCCAAGATTTAAAGTTACAATTCGAACACGGAATGAATTCATTTCTTAGGAGGTATGAGTTTTATTATTTAATTTCAATTCAAGACTATTTTTATATCAAAATTGAGAATTTGGAAGTTAGGGTACTGATTTAGATTTGATTCGGTTTTTCTTATATAAGAGTTAATATCAATGAAAGGGAGATTTGTGACGCCGTTATTCATTTCAGGGTATAATTTCGTCATTTTAGTTAAACAAATGGTATAATTTCGTTATTTTAGTTAAACAGAGGGTATGAACTCGACATTTTTGAAAACCGATGGTTAAACTCGACATTTCACTAAAACACAGGGTATATATATATATATATGAAGTTAAAGACTAAGAGGCCCCTTCGGTATGGTAAATATTCAATAACACGCGCACATCATTATATCATATTACATTAGATCTTTCTTCTAACTTTTTATAGAATAAAAAACTCGAAGAACAAAGCAAATGTCACACTTGATATATCATTCTTATTAGTAAATACTTGTTCGCTATTATTTATTAATCAAATAATAATATCATAGGGGTTTTCGGGTTCATTTGGTGAATTTTATATTATTATAAATAATTATTGGTTACATTAATGAAATATTGCAGCAAAACCATGAAGAATTAAACTTCAACCATTTTGTTAATGACCGAACTTTCACTCTCTTTCAAGAGATAATTCAAACATAAATGAAATTAGATATCTTTGGAAATGTTGTATATGCTAAATAATAAGCAAATAAGTATAAATTAATAATCACAAACAAATATAAAACCTAAAAAAATTGACATGCCCTGTCGTTGTATAGCGTGATAAAAATTCAATAAGGAAAATATCACGAACTCTTCCAATTTGCTAGCTTCACCTTCAACAAATGATGAGCTTGATGAATATAGAGTAAAACAATAAGATATTGGAGATGAGAGTGTTTGGAAATTCCTCTTCTGATTGACTTTCATTGATTGATTGAGTCGTACAGTACAATTAAATACATAATACAGTTTTAGCCTTCTAACTAACTAGGCGTAACAGAATTTTGTTTGCCTGTTACTTAATGACTAAGCAACTGCTGACTCAGCTGATACTCTAACAAAAATGATACACACAATCTTCTAATAATTTTCTTTTTTGCTCACAAATCGCATTGTCTTATTCGACTATGACTATTAACGAGAGGGTTTATGAGTCGCTGTTAGAATAAGATTCCATCAAGAAAGATCTTGATCTGGTCTTATCTAAACTAAAAATGATATTTCTAACAGCATGTTGTGTATTGGTCAGGTAGTTTAGATATTTGTTGAGCTATTGTTGGTCCGAGTGAAGAAAATCTTTTAGCCCACCAGATTCTTTAAGTACGTTGTTGATTAGCCATGCAAAAACATGAATGATAAAAGAAGAAATTTCATCATAATTATGAAATTTGTAAATATCTTAATGACTATTTTCGAAATTTCACATGTTATACATTCGACAACTTTCCAAGAGTCGCTCTATTTCAAGTTATATGTTACACTTTAAATGAGCTTGTAAGATACACAAGGAGCTATAAATCCTTAGCTAGTGTGGATTCATTTTGCAAGTGTCGGCTTAATTGACTTGTCACTACAATTTTATGTACTGCCTCAAACTGAGCATGAAACAGATGAGGTCTTAGTTAAGTTAATTGGTCGAACAATTTGTTGAACAAATGCAACGAGAATTCAAAATGAGCTATGTTACGAGCGAGGATTGAACTCACGACCTCCACTTTAAAAGTGGTGTGGAATTACCAATTAGGTTATGCTAAGTACCACTATACCATCCTTTTTAATTATGTTCACTTGTTGTTTATTTATAATTTCAAGCACTTTCTTTTATTTCCCAATCCTATACTAGCTTACATTTTCTATGAAATTGACCTATATTTTCAAATCTACCTACAACGTTTTAGAGATTCAAATAAGCAGGCAGTTATCATTCATAATAACTGCTCAATTCATTTCCACTTTTTCGATAATATCGTTCATGTAACCGCTTTTCTTTTCCTTATCTTCAACCCGTTTTATTAAAAATAACAGCTATATTCTCAGTGATGTATTTTTTCAAATTTAATTAATTTCTCAATATTTTTATATTAAAAAATAAATTTTCTTTTGGAATTTTTTAACAGCTAAAAAATTAAAAATATTTTCTTCCCCGATAGTCCTATATCAAAGCTTTATATTTGAATTTTTAAACACATTCAATATGTCACATTATGTTTTCAGTCGTATATGTTTTTTTAAACACATAGTGAACACAAATAAAACAATCATATATCTATAAAAAAAATATTAATAATAATTATAATAAATAATCGCACTACGCCAATCTTGTAAAAATCTAACTAATTGTTGTAATGAATTTTTTTTTTCCCTTAAAGAAAGTTATTGTCTTCTTACATAGAAATTTTTGTCTTCATTGGAGTTAAAGTCTCTCTTAATGAGAGATTTATTTGTTCTCCTTGGTGGATTCATCATGTCCACTTCTTTGCCTTCAAACAGATTGTTAATATTTTTATTTCTTTCTTTTTGTGGTTTTTTTAAATCATAAGACTGTAATTTTCTTATGTTGTCTGTATTTTTTTCTTTCTTTTAAAATTGTGTTTTATCGATAAAATTTTGATCTTTATTTTACTTTGTAAATATGCAATGATGATGGTTTTGAGTGTGTTTTTGACATGTCATTGATGGCATCTTAAAAATTATATTGTTGTTAGTTTTTAGATTTTTATCTTATTTGAATTTTATTTTTTTATTGTCTTTTATAACATATATTTCAAAAAATATTGATTATCTCGTTTGAAATGCTAAGAACAATAGAATTTTTGAAAAATTATTAAGAATACATACTAGATTACCTCATGGACGTCAATATTTTTCTTCGACAGTTTAAGTCTTACCAATTCAAACTGTCATCTACTCATAGTTTGGCGAGTGGTCTTGAACCCAGACAGAATCGCTCCCAAGTTAGGTAGATGCATTTGCGTTGCGACCACTACATGCTTATTTCGATGCATCATTTTCAAATTCTTCAAATTGCATTGGTGTCAGAGACTTCCTTTGCGACTCTTCTGGTTTGGTAATGGCTTGCTTTGGCTTAAAGTCTTCCAAGCTAATTCACGATCAAAGAAGTTGAAGCTCTCGCTCTTCGTCCCAGTTTATTTTGGGTTTTGGTTGTGTTTTTCCTATCCACTTTGTGGAGTCGGATGCTAAGACGATGGTTCAAATTATAGAGAAACACTCTATTTTAAAAATAAGTTGGTTCCATTTAGTCGGATGAAGCTAGTTTATTATCAAATTTTCAGGAGTAAAGTTGTCATACAGGGAGGCCAACATGTTAGCCCATATGTTTTAACAACTTAAGCTCTTTTTATAGATGATAAACTCATTAATCCATCTTTCGATAGAGTATGTAATTAATCTAAAATAATATGATTAATAATAGATTTTTTTTTTTTTTTTTAAAAAGGTCTATACTTAGTCAATCAAAATTTTTGGAAATCCTACCGCCAAATTGAAATAGATGGGAGAAATTTTCCTCTTTTTTTAATATTTAGTGAAATTTTAGTTGATTTAAAAAAAATCACTACTTTTTTTATATTGAGTGTAGGGATGTAAAGCTACCCATTAGAGTTTTAAATTTGAATGCGATTTAGTAAATCTCATAAATTTGATGATCGTATTCTAATTTAATAGACTACAATAATGATTTATACTGTAGTTTAATAAATAGAAAGAAAAAATAAATAAACCGTAACTGATAAACAATTTTGCGGTAGTGCATCTTTAACTTAAAGTTATATGCAAATGATAATTATGCAGCTAGGAAATTGCAATACGATTTCCTAAATAGCTGTCAGGGACCAACTGGTTGCAGTTGTAATCCCGTTGAATACCAACACATATTAAACTTTCGAGTTAGCAACTAAATTCGGTCGGTAATTAAATACCGAGTAAAATGGGAACCCCGTGGTGGAGAGTAGAGACTTGTTCAATACATTTGAGAAGATTAATCTATTATCATAAATATTCAATAACACGCGCACAACATTCCATAATATTAAATTAGATTGAAATAAATTAGAATTAGCTGATAACGTATTCTAGAAATGTAGGCTTGAAGCACATAGCTGATGTCGCACATGTTATGTCATTCTTATTATTAAGTACTTGTAACCAGCTGGCTATTATTTCTCAAGTGAATAATATAGCTTTTATTTTAATATAAACAAACCATTTTTACATTACATTAATAAAACTATAAAACGAAAAGTTATATATATATATATATATATATATATATATATATATATATTTTACAGATAAAATTAGTACAAAAAATGTCTTACGAAAAGCACTTAGTTTTGAGTACGCAGTCCCGAGAACTCTGAGTGTGTAAGCAAGATTTTCTCTAAATACAGACTAATATAGTAAAAAGAGTAAGTAAATGAGGGTGCTAAACGATAGGTGTTTTGTGTGTGAAAAAGTGACGTCTCCTCTTCAACGTTTTTCTCTTCTATTTATAGCCATGTTAGGATTTAAGACGTGGGGTGATCAATCCCACGTTTCGGACGGTTATTGCGTGACTACTCCTACCACGTACGTAGTGGGAGGTTGTCCTTCATAAGTTTGACTTAACCGCTGAGGTGAACGTTTTACTTTTAATTTTACACGTGTTTGTTTTGATTTGACTAGTCTTTGACCTATCAACTTCTCTTCTCTTCGAAGTTCTGCTTAGTAGAGTTCATTCTTGATATGAACGGGTCGTTCTTTAACCTTCATTAGTCCTCGGACCTATTTGACTCGGACTTATTGCTGTATTTTTCTGTTCTCGGACCATCCGAGTAGCTTCGATAGTCCTCGGGACTATATGAGTAACAATTTTAATGACTGAACGTTCACTCCCTTTCAAAATAAATGAGCATATCTTAAATCAGAAATCCTTGTATGTGATATTTAACGACGTAGAATTATCAATAATCCCATATAGAACATAAACAAATTGACACATGATGACTTTATTTAGTGTGGCCGAACCTTAATAAGTGAAAAATCACGTGTGTTACGTTTGTTGCGAATTTTCTCGCACACGCAAGTGCACGTGGTCGCAATAGTAATAAATCGTAAGAACGAGTCGATCCCACGAGGACTAGGTAAATTGAAGATTCAAGATTCACAAGTTTGAATGAGAACCCAGAAATAATGATAGAAGGTTTGTCACAAAATTATCTTTCAAGTAAATAAAATAAATAACAAAACTAAAGAACGGTTTTACGATTATGAAGATGGAAGACTATGGTTTCACGAGTTCAATCTATGGTTCGGATTCACGAAAATTACGCACGATTATTGTTGTTCATATATTACTACTCGTACTCACGCTAATCGTATCACTAAATCTCTCTCGAGTATCTAGCAACCTAAACCCAATGCCGGAGTTTTATCTCTCGATCTCAAATCCTAAAAAGCACGGCAAGCATTCACAACAAGAGTACACACACGAGTCTAAAACAGCCTAGCTATCTCTAGCCTAGGAATGTATTTTAGTAATACAAAACAAAAGCACAACAACCTAATCTTTCTCAAGCATTAGAATTGAACATAAAACATGCATAAGGTAGCTAATCTCATACAAGGCATTAAGCATGGATTTGAACTAAGCAACAACAATAAAATCAATCTAGCATTAGGAATCCATAATCGTCAAGAACTCGCTACACCATAGCCCTATGGAGGCTTAGTTCATGGTGATACGAAGAACAAAGCAAACATAAACCAAGAACAATGAAACCAACATAATCTTTATAAATAAATGGAGTTCAAGAGAAAGAGATAGAGGAAGAGGATAAAACTATGGTGGTGGTGGCTGGACGAATTCTGGTGAGATGGTACTCCGACATCCTTCTTCTCCAAAGTAAAACCAAGAGAAATTCTAAAAAAAATGAAAACAAAAACTCTCTCAAGAATGAGATGGGATGAGATCTCCCAAGCCTTGCATGCCTTAATCTCATTGTATTTGTGTTTTTAAGGCTGAATGAGGTTATTTTCGAAGCCATATGGACCTTTCATTTTGATCCAATGGCCAAAATCCGCTCAGAAACTCAACATTGGAAAATGCTGATTTTGGGACCGCGCGGAGCGCCCTTTTGTTTGCGCAGCGCGCAGTCCATTTTTTTGGCTTCGCGCGGTCCGCACGTACGACTCTAGAGGCGAAAACGGCGAAATTTTCATCCGCGCGGCGCGCGCTTTTTTCCGCGCGTCGTGCGCTTCCTACTCGCTGCAAATAAACATGCGTTGGAAAGCTAAGAGAGAGATCTATCAAGTTATGGAAGTGGATCATCCAAAATCGTCATTCAAAAATCCCAAAATCCTGCAGAAGAGGACGTCGTTCCTTGTTTCGCTCCAAGTTGTCCAAATGTGTATGAATCTCCTTGAAATTGTTCGGAATCGTCACATGATGTGCTAATAACCTCCTCAAGACCCAATTGACCTCTTAAACCTGAAAATCACTCATAAACACACAGAAACTATCAAAAACACTTGAGGACTCGTTAGTTTTTAGTTCGAAAAATATGAGTTTTACGCGTAATAAACACACCTATCAACGTTCGACAACTTTTCAAGAATCATTATATTTCAAGTTATATGTACACTTTAAATGAGCTTGTAAGCTACACAAGTCGAGCTATAAATTCTTAGCTAGTGTGGATTCATTTTGCAAGTGTCGGCTTAATTTACTTGTCAATTATACAATTTTATGTATTGCCTCAATGGTGTGTCCTTAATGGGCATAGAGTAAAACGGTATACACGATAAGTTCTTTAGAATATCTTGTTTCTTGCTCTCGATTCTCAGTGTCTTGGCCTATGAGCAAAATTCTATTTAATATGGGATGCACTTAGAATAAGATTCGATCAAGAAAGATGTAGGTTCTATCTTATCTAAATTATCCCAAATTCCAAACCCTAGAAATCAGATCTCATTTTTATCCTTCGCTTAACTTTGCTCCGTTTGTAATTGTTTTCTATTTTACATGTGAAGAATCTCCAAAAACTAACTTTAAAAAATATTAATGTTATTTTTGAGAGGGAGAGCTAGTCATATAACTCATTTATACAACTTATATTAAATAGGTTATATAATTACGAAAATAGTTCAATTAAGACAGCACGCATTTGTGATACCAAAAAGAGAGCTAGACATGAATTATTAGAATATATTTTTAATATTTAAATAATTAAATTATAATTTTAATTGAGAGTGCTCTTTAAGCTATTTCAAACCTTTTCTTCTATTTATTATTATAAAATAACTTATTTGTGCTCTACGAAAACCAATTTTTTTAATTGGTTTAATGTATGTTTACATTCTCCTTTATGATTACATTAGTAAAAATGAAATATATGATGCACTTGGTTATATAACTATTTTCTAGGAAAAAAAGTCAATGACGGGTTTCCATCAATTTATTTTCTGTGTTTTATCTATTTGATCATTTCAAACTAAAGCATAAGATCTTGATTATTACATACCAACTTACTAGTTAAACTTTTAATTATAGGGTTATTAAGTTATATAGCCACACGGTTATAGTGAATTGAGATATAACCTACCTTTCGTTAATTTCTTGTAAATAGTCAAGCTAACTTATTAACATATTAATAAAAGACTTATTTAATCCAGTCAAACATGTAAAAAAAAAGTAGTTAATAGGTTGCCAAGTTGGCTATTTACAAAGTATTTACCAAAGGTTGACTAATTTACAATTCTTATAGTTTAAGTGGCTTACGTAGCCAATTTTTTGTTAATTATATGCATGATTATTACATACCAACTTACTATATCTTGATTATATATATATGATTTTTGTCAACAGTTATATAATCTATTCTTATTATAACATTTGATGTAGATCGCTTAAAGTATTGATGATCGATGACTTATTGAATGAAAACGAGTATGAAATACATTTAATTTTATTTAATTGTCAAGCTGAGTAAATTCCTAACGCTATCCACCTTCTTTCGAATTCAGACCTATAAGTATTTTAAGGTCACATGTGGTCAATTGATAATCTATTAACCAGGGCAGAATATTTGTGGGATTTCAGAAATCAAATTCACAACCATACAAGTTTTAACTTGAATAATTAGTACGTGAGATTTTGAGTTGATTTAGTATAATAATCCCACAACTACTATTAACTACTTGCCTTTTCTATGATTATATTAGTTATTAGTTTGAAAATCAAGAATTGGCCGTTTTGATATTAATACCTCTTCGACAAAGCTTCTTCTAAATATCCTTTCTGACTGATTCCTCCTACTTTCTTATGAAGCGGTGTTTTAGCAATTTGACAAGTCACATCAATCTAGGTTTTTTTTTTTTTTTTAATATGATAGTTACATGTTGGACATCAATATTATATTTCGCTCTCACAAACATAAACTTAGTCGTATGTTGTCCAATTCCAAGAGTCACAAAACTAAATAAAAAAATTATATCTTCCGTACTCGTCCTCTATAGTTCTGATTCCCTTTCTATTATAAATACCAACCGTGTCAAGTTCTTATAACACACAAAAGCAAACCTTCCTATACTACTACAAAAAGCTAGCTCAAGCCAAATATATAACTAGCTGACTAAGGTTCTAAAAAGAGGAAAGAAAAATCCAATGGCTTCAACAAAACTTTTTGTAGTGTCACTTCTACTTGCATTGATCTTTGCTCTAACCGCAACAATTTCTTCGGCGGACCTCTCACCGGATTTCTACGCTTATTCATGTCCCAAAGCAGTCCCAGCCATCAAGACTATGATCGAGGACGCGGTCAAGAAGGAACGTCGCATGGGCGCTTCGTTGCTCCGCCTTCATTTCCATGACTGCTTCGTCAAAGTAAGTGTTTTGTTTTTTTAGAACATTGTACTATACAACTAAAGATGTTGATTTGGTACTTAAGCTTTACTGAATTTTTTTGTTAATTAGGTTAGTTTTAATCCGAAAGAATTCACTGTCCGTTAATCTCGGTTAACCAATTTTATGTTTATATGCACATATATACACCCTAAGTGCATGCCTGAATCACATAAATGTTTATATATTTTATATTATTAAATTTTATAAAAATTTAATGATGATTCTTTTGATTTTAACAAATTTTTTTGGCTAAAACCAAACGTAATTTTAGTGGATTAAAAACCGATTAGAAAAAGAAATCAAAATTCTTATTTTTAACCTAATCAACACCTTTAAAGCTCTAACTACAACTTTGCATTAGGGTTATGCTCCTTTCTGTCTTCCATATGTTTCTATCTGGAGTATATGTGTTTCCTAACAATATTGATGTGTTATTTGGAACACCACTAGGGCTGTGACGGTTCACTTCTTCTCGATCCAACGGAAACAATGATGAGTGAAAAGTCTGCACCGGCAAACCTAAACTCGGCCCGGGGATTCGAGGTGATTGACGCAATCAAAGCCGAGGTTGATCGTGTTTGTGGCGGATCGGTCGTCTCCTGCGCTGATATCTTGACCGTTGCTGCCCGTGATTCCGTGGTTGCGGTGAGTATTTTCCAAGTCATAACCATTACTATATGCTCTCTCTTTCTCTCTCTCAAATTGATTTTACGTGAGTTAGAAATTTGATAAATAAATTACGGGAAAACATATGTAACTTTATTTTATTTCCCTTTTTCTTAATTAGTGTGTTACGTATCTTGATGATGTTTGTGATCAAAATTATTGCGTACTATAAATATCCTAAATAAAAATCAAGCACAGAAAAGAAAAAGAACGGTTCAACACTTGTGCCGTTACAAATGATATCCAACATTAGGTATATTTTATTATTTATTTATATAAACAAGAGAAATACAGTAAAATAATTGTGTTACACAAACATTTAAACAAAATTGACGACGTTTAATTAGACTACCAAGTCAAATTAATTTTTAAGTTTAAATTATGCTAATGTTCAACAATTGTGAAACTTTAACTAGTTTGCTTAATCAATATGTTACGAATGATTATTGAGTGTAATTTGTTGGGGGATATAGTAAATTTATATAATTATTAATAAACAAAAATAAGTACAATTTCAAAAAGCTAGTCAAAATAACAAATATAAACCACCATATATATGCAGTTAGGAGGGCCTTCGTGGGAGGTGCCACTAGGAAGGAGAGACTCCCTAACCGCTTTCAAAGAGGCCGCGGGAACCGATATCCCATCCCCGTTCTTGGACCTTCCAGACCTCATCGAGAACTTCAAGAGCCACGGCCTCAACGAAAAAGACCTAATTGCCCTCTCCGGCGGCCACACCCTAGGGTTTGCCCAGTGCGCCTTCGTCAAGCCTCGTCTCTACCAAGAGACCAATGTGAACCGTGACTTTGCCGCCGAGCTCAGTTACGTGTGCCCTAAGGTAGGTGGGGACACCAATCTCGCGCCCTTTGACCCGACCCCAGCTACGTTCGACAAGAAGTACTTCGAGGGTTTGATCGAAGACAAGGGACTTCTTCACTCTGACCAAGCGCTCTTCTTCCGAGGCGGGCCTTTCAACGAACTCATCAAGCTCTACAGCCAGGACATCGAAAAATTCTCCGCTGACTTTGCTTACAGCATGGTCAAGCTTGGAAACTTGAAGCCATTGACCGGGCATGAGGGTGAGATCCGTAAGAATTGTAGGAAGGTCAACTATTGATTATGAGTGATTCTTATTGTTTGGTTTGTTTGTTTTGAAGCCCTAGTTTGATACTCTTTTAATTTATTGTGATGATAATAAGATTACTAGGGTTTCTTTGACTTTGAGTGCTTAATGGAGTTTTATGAATTAATAATAATTGACACGAGGAATTGTTGTTATTTGTGTGTGTAAGTTTGTCTGTTTATAAATAATGTTATAAAAGAACCCTTATATAAATATTATGAATTTGTATCGGAGAAACACATTGATGTAGATTTTTTTACTTAATTTGAATTGTATAATTTCATTGAATACTTGTGCCTTATAATCTTACATCCAGGTGTTTTGCAACATCTTTTAGCAACTATAAAATTGAATAAAGTATCTCGTAGTACACATGACATAAAATTGAATATATCTTTATCTCGTGGTAGTTGGACTTTCGGAATGAGCATGAAAAATATATCATTCACTAATCAAGAAGATGTATTGTTATGTCATGTGTATTTAGAAATATCACAAAACTCAATAGTAGGCATAAACCAGTCCAGAGAAAAGTTCTGGAAAAGGTTGAAAAAAATTACAATGAACAAAAAGGAGAGAGTTAGGAAAGTAGAAGTAGGGGTGAAACCGGATCAGTTCGGTTCAGTTTTTGACATTTTTAATATCCGAATCCGAATTTTCGATTTTTAAAAACTCGGTCCAGTATCCGATCCAATTTAATCTAAAACCGAAATTCGGTTATCCAAATATTCGGTTATCTGGTTTCTTAAATCCAGTATCCAGTCCAGTATCCAATTTTTAAAATTCGGTTATCCAGTTTATAAAATTTCATATCCAGTTTAATATCTAGTTTTATAAAATGGATATCTAATTTCTAAAATCCAAATCCGTTTTGTAAAAATTCAAAAAACGAGTACAAACGACTCTTATAAAGCTCCAAAATGACAATAAATAATCTAAAACTGAGTAAAAAAATAAAATTCAAAAGGACACTCGTCTCCAACTACCTGCACATGTAAATATCATGATATAAAGTTAAAATTACTACCCTAATGATCATAATAAACCGTACAACAATTGAATTTGTATGTTACCTTTCTAGATCACAAAATCAAGTTGTAGTAGCAGTAGGAGTTGATATTTGAGAAGTTTGTTTTTAATCAAAATTAGGTCAAGTTTTTTTTTAATATATATTTATTTTTAATTAAAAAAAATCGGTTAAATAACCGATATCCAGATTTTTCCAAAATCAAATCCGATATCCGGTCCAATTTTGTAAACCAGATCGGTTATCCGAATCCGAATTTCGGTTAGCTGACGTGGCTCCAAATTTCGGTTTCGGTTCGGTTTGGATATCGGTTTTATCCGATTTTCGGTTCGGTTTTGTACAGCCCTAAGTAGAAGTGATAGATCTTGTCAAGGCAGGATGGGTGTTATTCTTTATGCAGTTAGGAAGTTAAAGAGCTGTATGATCCAAGTGAAAAATATGCATCCAAGTGGGGCATCCGAACAAGATATTGTGAGTACAAATTCAATGCATATATATATATATATATATATATATATATATATATATATATATATATATATATATAAATGTTTATGTATATATTATTTTCATTTCATATTTATATATGTCTATACACATGTATATATAAACATTATATTGGCCAAATAAATTTTGCAGATGGACAAAGCAAAGAGGTTATTGGTGCAAGATCCAAAGCTTAAAAAAGGGTTTTAAATTTGATCATGTATGGCTTTTGATGAAGGATATTCCAAAGTTCACAGACAATATCAACACTGATATTCCAGCTTCTTCAAAACAAAATACTCATACTATTGGAAGCCCTATGCCTGAGTCTCCAACACCGCAATCCCCGGCTTTGTCTTCATTTTCAATCAATTTAAGTAGTGACAATGGTGGTGAAAATTCATCTGAACCTCCTATATATATAGGAATATCTGCTTTCTCCAACATTTGCTTTCTTAACCCCTATAGGACGTTTAGATGAATTTTCTTAAAAAAAAAAAACAAACAAACAAACAAAAAAAAACAAACAAACAAACACCAAAGCTTCGTTGCCTCCATTCTTCTCTCCTAGGGCTGGTGCGACGGAGGCTCTGGCTGGTCGCCGCCCTTCTTTCGGCTCCGGGGGTGGTGGCAACGTGCGCCGGTTACGGCGGATGGAGGTCGGCGTTCGACGGTGGAACGACAAGAGTCGACGGTCGAGTTGGTGAGATGTGGGTCGTCACCGAGAGGTCGCGTTGAGGTCTTTGTGATGGGACATGTTGTGTCGTCCTTTTCGTCATTGGCAGTCTCAAATCTATGGGTCTAGGACTTGGTGTATGGCGTAGGAAATTCTTCCGAGGCTGACGATATCTCGTGATCGTTGTGCGCTCGAGTGGATATTGCCGTGATCTTCCACACTTCTTACACAAAGCTGTTACAGTGATAACAATATCTGAATTTTTTTAGTTCTTTTATGATCGTGAACAATTTATTTTTTCATTATGTGTTTGGTTTGTTTAGGATTTACCATCGTCCACCACCATGTTTTGGGTTTTCTGTTAGATTTTTGTCTATACAGACTGAATAATTATATTCATCATGGTCATCGGACCACGATTGTTTGGAACTATCCATCGGATTATTTGAATGATGAAGATTTCAAGATGTGATGAGAATTCTGTGTGTCTCCATGGCGGTCCCTAACATGCTCCACTGTCACTTTACCAAGGACGGCGAATATTCTGTTAGGAGCGGCTACCGGGTGGCGCGAGAAGCCACGGGAAGAGCGGGTTCGGCTGATCCTAGAGAGAAGGAGAAATGGTGGACGGGGCTATGGAAGCTTAATATCTCTCCTAAATTAAGGGTTTTCATGCGGAGGGTAGGGAAAAATTGGCTCCCTACGGCGGGCAACCTGGCGCATAGGGGAATAAGTGTCGACTCTCGCCGCTCGAGGTGCAACTCGGCTAAGAAAAATGTTTTTCATGCTATTTGGGGCTGCAGGGTGAGTGCGGTAGTGTGGAAGCTCACCGGCTGGTGGAAGCTTATCAAGTCTAGTTTCTCCTGGGACTTAATCGCCTTTTCTCATCCAGGTGAAAGCCGCTTTGTCGCCCCCGGACTTCGAAGATTTTGTTACCATTGCTTGGGGTTGTTGGAATGATCGGAATGACGAGCTGCACGTTGGACGGCGGAGCTCCTCGGCGGACCCCGTCAACCGTGCCTCCCACTACATCGACGAGTTCTGACAGGCTTCCCTCACCAGACCCCCGGCAAGAGTCGGGCCGAGGAAGTCGAACGCTGGACTCCTCCTCCCGAGGGGGTTACATGGTCTGCATAGACGCGGCGCTCTCGCGGGACTATGAAATGTACGGCACGGGCGGAGTTCTGCGCTCCCCGGAAGGGCTAGCTGGGCTCGTTTATCTCTCCGATCAACTGCCCTTTCACCCCGATGTTGGCCGAGCTGACATGGGTGATAGAAGGCCTACTCGAACCTACGTATCCAGTCCGACTGTGCCACAGCTGTCAAGCTCTTGAATGATGGTCGTCAATGGGATATAGAGGAAGGACTCCTGGTGCAAGAAACGTTGAGACTTCCATGTTTTTCTCCTCTGTTGATTTTTGTTACCTTCCTAGAACTTGTAACGCTATGGTTCATACCTTGGCGAAGAAAGCCTTGTTATTCTCTGAACGTGTCATCTAGGTGGAGGTTGTTCCCCCGGAAATTGTAGACCTTTGTTTGGCCGAAGAGCCTTAATCCACTTCCCGATCTCCCAGGTTTTCTCAAAAAAAAAAAAAAAATCAGCCACTATGAGCTCAATTTTTAAAGTGCTTTATGTCATCTTCCGCGTCGGATGCTTGCACAAGATGAACGATCATTTGTACTCAGTGTTAGATTCACTTCAACCTAATTATGTGATATGCTTTGTTCGAAGATTTTATTCCCCTATAATTTTGGGTATTCAACCTCAATTCTAATGGAAAAGCTCATTGCAATTTCAAAAAAAAATTGATCATGTTTGCGAATTATTTTTATTTTTAGTGCCATCATTCACAAATATCTCATTTGAATATCTTAAATTTAAGGATATATCATATTTTCAAACTTTCTATGTTTTGTTTTATATAAAATATTATCTCTATTCTATATAGAACTGTAAACACATGAAGAAGAAAAAACAACAAAAGTTTATAAACAGTTAATGAGATATTTTGGGCATTCCAAATTTGGGGAGTCAAGTTTGATAAGAAGGTAAAGGCTTCTCCAATCGAACGTATATCATTATATATAGTGATATTTTTTCTCCAATCATACTGCAGATTATTTCACGGCAAATTATAGCGTGTAAATATCTCACTATATATAGCGTGATACTATATATGCACGGCAATTTTTTTTTTCCGTACTTTTTGGCATTTTATTTCACAAAAAAATATGGATATATATATTTGACTACATAACTTTTTATGAAACCCCACAAATCTATAAATTGACTACAAAAAATACATTAAATCAAAGTTCAATTAAAATATAAACAAAAATTTAGAAAGTGAAAATTAAACATACCAGAAAAACATAAAACTAAAAACAATAACATAATTCAAAAAGACAAAATAAAAACTTATATTTATTTCAGAATTATTATTTTTAAATTTAGTACATTTTAATTTTTGTTAAATATTACATGTAAGAAATAATTTTAATCAATTACTTAAAAAATATAAGAACTATAATTATTTACTAAAATATTTAGGGCGGGCTAGGTATCTAACCCAAATAGCCCCCTTATTTTAAAATTATAGTCAAACTATTAACATATTTAGGAAAGTAGCCAATTTGTTATAATAAAATTCTAATATTCCAATAATACCATTAAGAGTTGTTGTTATTATTAACTGTCAGAGTAAATAATATTAACGGTAACAAGAAAAATAGTAAATCTCATTACCCGTAACAAGAACAGCAGTAAATCTTATTAACTAATAACAAGAACAACAATAAATCTTATTAACTTTCATCTCCGCCGTCTCCGGCACCGGAATCCGAGTTTTTATCAAAGTTTCAAACGGCGAAATCTCAACCCTACCTTCAAACGGTCGGATCTCTGCAGCCGTGGGACTCGCTGATGTTCGAGATCGTTTTCGGAGGAGGATTGTCACGGTTAATCGAATCAACATTCACAGTAAATCTGATTAACTATCACATTTAATATGTAGAATTAACTTTCGACATTCGAACGGCCGGATCGGCGCAATCACGAGACTCGCCGATGTTCGAAATCGTTTTCGGAAGAAGTTCGTCACAGTTAATCAGATTAACTGTTGAGCCGATTTTTCGTCCCAACAATCTATACCAAGTTTATTTAAATTACTTCGTATATTTATTTTTATGAGGGAAGGGTCTCAGAATCCTATTATGAAGATTAAACCGAGATCCGAAAGAAATTTATGAATAATATGAATTTATAGAAGAAACAAGCGAAAGAAAATTTCTTTATTGATGATCGAATATAAACCATACAAAAATAAAAGAGAATGAGCAGGAAATCTAAGTATTAATAGCGAATCAAGATACAATCATATGGCACTTCTCTTTTTAGATATTCAGTCGTCGTAAAATGAAGGTGTAGTGGGCTTTTATAGCCAGCTCGTCGATCCTCTTTCTCCTTCAGATCGTTACACGTGTACGAGCTGAACCGGTCTTCAATCCTCCAATCCTCGTATCCGTCCTCGTCTTTAGGCGATTTGACCGTTTCTTAGAGGAGACTAATTATTCAAACCACTTGGCGGGGTCGTCTAGGAACGTCCATGGGTCCGAGTCCAATTGGGATTCGGTCTTCAGCAAAGAATTCCTCTCTATTGTCTTGGGCCGATCTTGCCTGCGTCTAGGATTTTTAGGCTGAACTGGGTTTTGGGCCGAACTAGCGATTATCCCGAATCCTTTTGGGCCGAACTGATTATGGGCCTATTTGGTCCAACTCGCCTGATGGAAGAGGACGATATCCACTCTCACAATCAATCCCCCAGTATCTTCCATATTATAAGATAATATAATATGGAATATACTCTTAGTCGAACCGAGATTTCTCATAATCTGGTTGAAATTTGATGAAATATTCGGGTTTTTCTACCTTTAGGTTACTTCAGGGCAAACGCTAAGCACACGTGTCGCCACACCCGCGCCTCGGGAACCCAAAGGTTTCCATAATCATAGCGATTCTTTCAGGATTCTCAACCGTCGATTTGACGCTTAAATAGAGCCCTGGCCTTTCGATTCTTTTCATTAATACCAACCCTTTCGCTGCCCAGAGGTAAAAATCGCGACTTTCCTCTCTTCTTCTTCTTTCTCTCTCTATTTTCTTGAATTTTTGGTTTCCGCCATATTTTCTGCAAAAACTTTAAATTCTTTCTCTTTCCTCTGTTGTATTAGTGGATTTTAAGTTTTCCAGGCTTAGTCGACCTCCATTCTGGGTTCTTGTTCTCGTTCTTTTTCTTGAAACCACAATTTTATCGCGAAAAATTTCAGCTTCTGGCAAGAGGAGTGATGATCCCAACAGCGAGTTGTCGTCGCCGTCAATATTGACGTAGCGTGACCTCGCCGATATGGGGGAGCGATACAACTTCTCCGACGGATTGAAGTTGAAGGTGGAGGGCCAGTCCGCCGACCGAATTATTCTTGGGTATGTTTGTGCATACCAGGTATTTTTCGAAGAATGCGGACTGCGCTTTCCCCTCTAGGGCATCAGTTGTGGTGTTTTCCCCTCTAAGGATGCGAGTTAATTCGAATTTTTCGAATTGGTCTGTCATCTCCTTTACTAGTTGCACGTATGCCTCCATACGTTCGTCTCTTGTTTTGAAATCTCCCCTAATTTGATTCGCAACAAGTTGCGAGTCGCAGAAAGCGGATACGAATTTTGCTCGTACAACCTTTGGTAGGCGCAATCTTGCGATTAGTGCCTCATACTCGGCTTCGTTGTTTGAGGCGATGAAGTCCAGGCGGAAGGATTGTTCAATCACCTCTCCGTGCGGCGATACCAGGTGTATCCCAATTCCAACCCCTTGTTTTGTGGAGGAACCATCGACTTTGAGGGTCCAAATTCTGGCGTCTACCGTGGTCTCACTTTGGCTTGCAGGGAGCTCGATAAGGAAATCGGCTAGAACTTGTGATTTCGCACAGGTTCTAATGCGATATTCGATATCGTATTCACTTAACTCGACGGCCCACTTGGTTAATCTTCCTGATTGGTTATGGCTGTGGAGAAATGAGCGTAAAGGTTGAGTGGTCATCACCACTATCGAGTGAGATTGAAAGTATGGTCGCAGCTTTCGAGCCGCTGTGACGACGGCCAGAACTAATTTTTTCATTGCTGGATATCTTGTCTTGGCATCAACGAGTGACCTACTTATGTAGAACACTGGTTTTTGGTCTCCGTGTTCTTCTCTGACGAGTACTCCGCTGACCGCGGTGTGTGATACGGCGACATACAAGTAGAGGGGTTCTCCCATTTCGGGCTTGGCTAAGATCAGGGGCTCGGCCAGGTATTGTTTCAGTTGCTTAAATGCATCTTCGCACTTTTTGGTCCATTCGAATTTCTTGTTTCCTCTCAAGAGTTTATAGAAAGGCAAACATTTGTCAGTTGATCGAGAAATGAATCGGCTAAGGGCTGCCATGCGTCTCGTTAGTCTCTGAATTTCTCTTTTGTTCCTGGGGGAGGGCAAACTCCGGAGAACATTTAAATCTCTTTAAACAATCTATAAAAATGACATAAAACTTTTTAAACCACAATTTTTTTAAAAAAAGGAAGAAACAACGAACCTTGAGCTTTAGTTTCAGCGAGGATCTAAGGTCGGAACTTGGGTGAGGACGTTGTGCGGGGGCTGAACTAGGACGAGGATTTCAGAGCCACGATTTCATAGCTTGGGTGAGGGTTTCAACGCTTGGGTGTGGGTTTTCAGAAGCAGAGGGTTTCAATGCTTGAGTGGGGGTTTCATGGGTGACCGACCTTGGACGAGATTTACAGGAGAGAGATAGAGAGAGCGACGGAGAGAGAGAGAGAGAGAGGAAGAGAAAATGTTTCAGACTTAAATATTTGCTCATTAAAACGAGTTGATGTGAGTTGGTTTGAGATTGTAAGAAAAAATGTAGTTGATGGTAAAATGGTAGTTGTACAAACGAGTTAGTGGCATTTTTTGCCAAATTATGGTTTTGGTGAGAAATTGGAAAAAGTTATTATTTTGGTAGTAGATGAGGCAATTTGCCCTTAGGAAAATGACTATCTACTACCTAGACCGAGTGTTTATCTAGTGTCGTTCTTTTCGTCAATGGGGTGAGTAGTGTAGTGACGAGTTGGGTTTGGTGTGTGTATCAAATAGGGTTGGAAAGTTATTACTCTTTCCTGTTTTGTATTGTATGAAAATTAATAATGAATATTATCATCTTTTACGTCATTTTTATATGAAGTAACTATGAACTATGAACAAACGTGATTCTCAAATTAAGTCAATAAAATCGTCACATCGTCTGAAAATTTAAAATAAAATAAAAATCACCAAAGAAAAGAAATACGTTCTTTTGTTTATTTCACTTTTAGACGCCAATTTAATTTGCAAATGGTGTTACTAAACAAAGAGAATATGTGGCATTTATCATAGAAGAAAAATTACACAACGGCCAAATAAAATGCGATGCTTTATGTCATTTTGTCCAAGTGTCTTTATGTTGCTTTTCACTCTTTGCGATCCAATTGCAAGTCGTTTTGTGCATTTTCCTTTTACTATCAGCGCGTTTCACTCTTTATGACATCCAGTGAGAGTAGCCGGCGAGGAAGACATTTGACGATGTCGTTTTTTTGAACGCTAGCGTGGTGGGCTACCATATTATATTCTAATTTTACGTTACGCATAATATATTGATGAGAGTGTTTTATAAGTGTTTAAACGTGACTCTCGGAGTTGAATCTAGCGCGTTCTCGAGTTATTTTATCTGCATTTAATGTGTTTTAGAGTGTATTGCAAGATTGAGAGAGCATTTGAATGTCAAGGAGGTTATTGGGTTGATTCAAGTCGATTCGAAACATTCGAGACACAAAATGGAGAATTTGGAGCGCAAGAACAACGAATTTGTGGGTAATTTACCCTATTTCTACTAGAAAGTTCGTGCAATTTTCTAAAAAAATATATATAAGCTATTAAATTTCGGCGTTTATCAACACGGAAATTCAATTCCACCGAATTATATTTCTGTCGTTGTGAAAAATAAAATAAGGTACGTTATGTCATGATGTGCGAAACAAACCTTTCAATTTTATTCTCTCAATTAAAATTTTTAAAATTCAAACAAAAAATTGCTTCATCATATAAATAAAAAAAAACAAAACACACAAAGGGTAATCCCGTAATGCCCAAAATGTCCATATATTATCACATTATCATAATTGTCTATATGAAATATTAGCCATTTAATAATGGGCCGGCTAAACAACTAGCCAAAATAACACCCCTACTTTAAAATTATAGCCCAACTATTAACATATTTAGGAAAATAGCCAATTTATCATGACAACATTCTAATATTCCAATAGTACCCTTAGGTTAATATTATTAACTATCATAGTAAATAATATCGTCCATAACAAAAAAATTAGTAAATCTAATTAACAATACCAAAAACTATAGTAAATAATATTTGTTGTAACAAGTACGACAGTAAATCTTATTTACCGCAACAAGAACAATAGTAAATATTATTTACCATAACAAGAACGACAGTAAATCTTATTTACCATAACAGGAAAAGTATCAGAGTTGAGAATTAGTTAATCTAACAGTAAATACGATTTACTTATTATTTCTGTGAACAATCGAAGACAATAAATCTAACAGTAAAAGTATCAGAGATGAGAATTAGTTAATCTAACAGTAAATACGATTTACTTATTAGTTAATCTAACGGTAAATAAGACACTAAATCTTATTTCCAAAATCAGTTCATCAAGAAAAATGGACGGCTTTGATCAACTCCCCCGGTGGTGCGGTGGAGAGCCGAGTTCGGGAGGAGCCTCAGGAGCTGCGCGATCCTAGGGTATCATATTAGAATCTGCAAGAAAAAAAAAAAAAAAAAGACAGCAGTACATTTTCTTTTTAATTCCAAAGTGGCGATTACATTTTTTGTTCCAAACATTGTTCTTGAAGAGATTCAGACTTCATTGTATCACTATCAATTACGATTCAAACTACAACTCTATTAACAATGATCCACTTTCAAACATTTTTCACAAAGTCAATGTGTCAGGAAAAACACCAAAGCACAAGGACGCACTAAAACCCAAAATCAGCGGAATCAAAGCCACACATACCAATCTCAAACCCCAATCAGGCATAATAAAGAGTAAACTAAACAATCCATTCCAGACAACAATTGAAAAGAACTAGATTAGGTACTGGGAATCCACTTATATCTTTGTCCTTCTTCCAGATCTTCGACAAGTCTGGAACTTTCATCGGGAGAGACGACGCCGCCGATCTCCGTCTTGGCGTCACCGGGCTTCCTCGCTGACGCTGGAATTCACTTCATCGGATTGATTCTGCTCGATATCGCCGTCTCCCTTGAGTCTTCGCTCCAGATATTGGACTCGTCGAATTCAATTCGAAGAGCGAATCGAAATCAGAGATCGTCATCGCCATGGCTGGACAAATCGAGATTAGAATCGGAGATCGCCGTTGCTGTGGCTGAACAAATCGAGATCGTCAGAGACGGAACACCATACGTCATGTTCGGCGATGGAAAGCTATACGCTTGCAAGCCGATGAACGAGCGAGACTTGACCTCGTTCATGGTTGACGTCTATTCTTGAAATGAGATTCTGTGAATTGGGACAAGGGCAGTTTAGACCCATTAATGTTTTTTTGGCTAATTATTTAATAAAATACAAACATTGGCTATTATTTTAAAAGATCCCTCAATAAGTGGCTACTTATTCACAAATCTCATTAATAATTCTCATAATTTTAGTGACTTAATTAGAAATTTGAAAAAAAAGGAACATCCAAAAATAATAAATAAAGTATGTCCACTCATGTATATTTCATTTTCTACACTATTTTTTGTACTTTAAGTCATGACTCACCTCTAATCTAAATTTTGTTTTTCCTTTAATTTTTTTTTTTATATTTACAGTATTGTGATCATGACAAATAGAGTTTTGAATATTTATTTGCCAAAAACTAAAACATACAAAGAAAAGTGAGGATATTTGACTACTCTTTGAATCCATAATTACCACCACGGAAAATAAATTGATGAATTGGGATCTAAAAATTAATGCCCGGTTATTATTGTACAAAATTAATTAAGGGGAGAATGGGTGGTAATTTGATAAGTAATTAATATTACATAATTTTACAGTTTGAATCCGCGTGTTTTTATATCTCTTCTAACTCAACTTAAAAAAAGGAAACCGTGTGAGTCTCAACTAAAAAAAAAAGGAAACCAAAAAAAAAACCGTTTAAAAAAAATTAGGAAACTATTCGTTAGACAGCAGCAACAAAAGCTAACAGTCTGATTTCAGGAGAGAGAGAGAGAGAGAGAGAGAGAGAGAGAGAGAGACTATAAACATTGGCGGGACTTTATTTTCCCATTCACCTCTCTCTCTCTCTCTCTCTTCAATCGGCGATCTAGGGTTTGGATGAAATGGCCGTCTTTTCTCATTCGTTCCCCAGCGAGTTCGTCTCTGCCTCGTCGCCCAACCCCGATGTCGTCGCCGGTGGATCCTCTAGAAGATCTCTCTCGGTCCTCCATGCTCGGCGGGGTTTTCAATCTTCTGCAGAGTCTGGATGTTGTGGTGGTGTCGATCAGCGGCGTTGTCCGCAAGCCAAGTCGCACCGCCACCGCCAGGTCTCAACCCCTCCGGCGGCTGAATCGAAGAGCTTTTTGCGGTGACGGAGACGCTTGAGAACACCGCGGGCTAAAAGCACCGGTGGAGATCGTGATTCGCTAGGGAAACAAGTCCCGTCCAGTCCCGAGTCCCTCGAAGAACAGTGAAACCCTAGAAAGCCAAACGAAAACCCCTAATGGTAACAATCTATCTAATTTTGTTATTTTAGGGTTTCTTCTCGGCTCCACCGTCGGCCCGCCGTCGCACTCCCCAGCCCGTCCCAAACTCCTCGTCGGAAAATAAAGGTCTATCGTCAATTCTGTCCCTCTCAGAAGCTCGTGAGCGTGCGGGTCGGGTATTAGTTACCCGTCCGTAGAGCCTCTGATTGGGACAGCGGCGATGTTGAAGCCAACAGAACCATGGCTGGGGAGCGACACTCGGGTGGAGAGCGAGATTCGCTGCGTATAGAAAAGTCCTGTCCCGTCGAGAATTTCTGTAAAAACCCTTCGCGTTAATAATCTTCTCGGCTCCACCGTCGGCCCGCCGTCGCATCCCCTAGCCCGCCCCGAACTCGTCGCCGGAATATAACGGTCGATCGTCAACGCTGTTCCTCGCAGAAGCTCGTGAGTGTGCGGGTCGGGTATTAGTTACCCGTCCGTAGAGCCTCTGATTGGGACGGCGGTGATGTTGAAGCCGAACCATGGCTGGGGAGCGACGCTCGGGTGGAGAGCGAGATTCGCTGCGTAAAAAAAAGTCCTATCCCGTCAAGAAATTTTGTAAAAACCCATCGCGTTAATAATCTTCTCGGCTCCACCGTCGGCCCGCCGTCGCATTCCCTAGCCTGCCCCGAACTCGTCGCCGAAATATAACGGTCGATCGTCAACGTTGTCTCTCTCAGAAGCTCGTGAGCGTGCGGGTCGGGTATTAGTTACCCGTCCGTAGAGCCTCTGCTTGGGACAGCGGTGACGTTGAAGCCAATTGAAACACGGCTGGGGAGCGACGCTCGGGTGGAGAGCGAGATTCGCTGGGTAAAGTAAAGTCCCATCCCGTCGAAAGTTTCATTGAAAACCCCTAGCTTCAATAATCTTCTCGGCTCCACCGTCGGCCCTCCTTCGCATCCCCTAGCCCGCCCCGAACTTGTCGCCGGAATATAACGGTCGATCGCCAGCGTTGTCCCTCTCAGAAGCTCGTGAGCGTGCGGGTTGGGTATTAGTTACCCGTCCGTAGAGCCTCTGCTTGGGACAGCGGTGTTGTTGAAGCCAATTGAAACACGGCTGGGGAGCGACGCTCGGGTGAAGAGCGAGATTTGCTGCATAAGAAAAGTCCCTTCTTGTCGAGAATTTCGGTAAAAATCCATCGCGTTAATGATCTCTGTACTTCCATTTTCGAGGGTTTTTTCTCGGTCTACCGTCCCGCCCCAAAATTTCAGTAAAATTTCAGCTGGTGACCAAGCTGATTGGTCTAAAGTCAGCTACGGAACGCGACTCCGCCTTCTTCAGAATGAGACAAATATGAGTCTCGTTTGCAATCTGATTGATCCTTCCAATATCCCAAAATTCTTGATAAAAAGCAATGGGATTTATTATCTGGAAAGACAGCAGCACGGAGGAAATTAATGCACCTTCTTTGGACTAGCAAGTTCCAAGTACTTAGACTGGAAGAGTCTTCCTTTTACAGTAACGAATCCGATGAGGTACTTTCGTTTTCACTGAATGGGAAGTCATCTGATATTTATGCCGTCTGTATAAAAGAAAACTAAACTACGTCTCTTATTGACTTTGACAGATATCTTGCGTGGAGCATCTTTTTAATTCTTTGTGTTACCAACTTGATCTTGCCTCCTTTGTGGCCTGTGTCAATTCTGGTCAATCTTGGGATTCAAAATTTTCATCAATGTTATCCGGCAAAGAACCAGTGTCTTTTGGAAGTGACGATGCTCAACTAGACCCATTTGTTGAAAATTTTGTGCTGGAAAGACTTTCAGTTCAAAGTCCTCTCAGGGTAAGGCTTTAGGTTTTGAGGTAGCTTTTAGACAGAGAAAGGATATGTATCATAACCAACGAGAATTTCTACCTTTTTATGGCCATCAATTTGTCATCCTGTTTTTTTTTTTGTTTCTGGGTGTTTAAATCTGAAAAAAGCTGTCGCCTTTGATAATGGTTTATGGTAGGGAAGAGAATGAGTGAAGTCTGAATTACAAAGATCATATGTTCAATTTTTACGGACTTAAATAACCCATGTTGTCTACTTAAAAAAAACTTTCAAACAAGATGAGAAGTTTGATAATGGTTCAATGGCAGGGAAGAGAATGAGTGAAGTCTGAATTACAAAGATCATATGTTCAATTTTTACGGACTTAAATAACCCATGTGGTCTACTTAAAAAAACTTTCAAACAAGATGAGAAGTTTGATAATGGTTCAATGGCAGGGAAGAGAATGACTGAAGTCTGAATTACAAAGATCATATGTTCTTTTTTTTACATATTTAAAATAACCCATGTTGTCTACTTAAAAAAAGTGTCAAACAAGATGAGAAGTTGTAATTTCTAGTGAACATGATAATGCACAGAAAGTCGTGTAATTTACAAAGAAATGGAGATTTGTTGTGACTAATGAGTGGAGCCATGTTTGTGACTGGTGTGTTGATAATCATCATCTTGTATGAATTGTTTCCTTTTTTTTAATAGGTACTGTTTGATGTTGTGCCGGGCATGGAATTTCAGAATCAATTATGTCCCTCTCAAAAAATCGTAAGCGTGCGGGTCGGGTATCAGTTACCTGTCCGTAGATCCTCTGATTGGGACATCGGTGACGTTGAAGCCAATTGAAACACGGCTGGGGAGCGACGCTCGGGTGGAGAGCAAGATTCGCTACGTAAAAAAAGTTCCGTCCCATCGAGAATTTTTGTAAAAACCCCTCCCGTTAATAATCTTCTCCACCGTCGGCCCGCCGTCGCATCCCCTAGCCCGCCCCGAACTCGTCGCCGGAATATAACGGTTGATCGTCAACGCAGCCCCTCGCAGAAGCTCATGAGCGTGCGGGTCGGGTATTAGTTACCCGTCTGTAGAGCCTCTGATTGGGACAGCGGTGACGTTGAAGCCAATTGAAACACGGCTGGGGAGCGACGCTCGGGTGGAGAGCGAGATTCGCTGCGTAAAAAAAAGTACTGTCCCGTTGAGAATTTTAGTAAAAACCCCTCGTGTTAATTATCTCTGTAATTCCACTTTTGAGGGTTTCTTCTCGGCTCCACCGTCGGCCCTCCGTCGCATTCCCTAGCCCGCCCCGAACTCGTTGCCGGAATATAACGGTTGATCGTCAATGCTGTCCACCGTAGAAGCTCGTGAGCGTGCTCGGGTATTAGTTACCCGTCCGTAGAGCCTCTGCTTGGGGCAGCGGTGACGTTGAAGCCAATTTAAACATGGCTGGGGAGCGACGCTCGGGTGGAGAGCGAGATTCGCTGGGTATAAAAGTCTCGTCCCGTTGAAAATTTCAGTAAAAACCCCTCGCGTTAATAATCTCTGTAATTCCATTTTGAGGGTTTCTTCTCGGTCTACCGTCCCGCCCCAAAATTTCAGTAAAATTTCAGCTGGTGACCAAGCTGATTGGTTTAAAGTCAAGTACGGAACGCGACTCCGCCTTCTTCGAAATGAGACAAATATGAGTCTCGTTCCCAATCTGATTGATCCTTCCATTATACCAAAAATCTGAGAACGTCTCAAGAATATCCCAAAATTCTTGATAAAAAGCAAGGGAGAAACCGTCCGGGCCAGGGCTCTTATGGGTGGCCAAACTGAAAATTGCATCCTTTTTTTTCTTCTTCTTTAGAATGACTAACACCAATGGCCCCCAATTCAGCCGCATCAAACTTAGACGTTGGGCTACTGATATTGCTGGTACTCCTCAAATCCCGAAAGACAGGCACACCTTGATATGATAAAGGCTGGAGAGTTCGCACAGATTTCAAGCAATACCAGGTTCTAAAACAAAATCCTTTCTGGTGGACACACAGAAGACACGATGGAAAACTGTGGAACATGAAAAACTACTGTACCGATGTCATCCAAGCACTTGGAGGTGTCGAGGGAATTCTTGAGCATACTTTATTCAAAGGAACATAGTAAGTTCATTATTCTCAAGTTTTAATGCTATTTTCAACACTGAAATATGTCAGCAGAGTGAAGAAGAAAGTTGAATGACAGAATTACTGTGGATCTAAATTTATAAGTCATTTAGAAAGACAAAATTAGAACTATTCCTCCAAATTAATTGTGTATTATGTCACTTAGGAGTAGTTATACGGGTAGTGTTGTTTTATTGGTTTAGGCCTGCACGTCGTGAGTTGTATGAATACCCCAGAACCCTCTTTATTGTGGAACTAATTCTATTTCTTTGGAAATTACAGCTTTCCAACTTGGGAAGGTCTTTTCTGGGAGAAGGCGTCTGGTTTTGAGGAGTCGATGAAGATAAAAAGTTGACTAATGCACAAAGATCTGGTCTCAATCAAATTCCAAATCGTAGGTTTACACTTTGGTGGTCACCTACTATAAATCGGGCCAATGTTATGTTGGTTTCCAAGTGCAGCTGGATTTGACTGGAATTTTCATGCACGGAAAGATCCCAACATTGAAGATATCATTCATCCAAATATTCCGTGCTCACTTGTGGCAGAAGATTCATGAGAGTGTCGTCATGGATCTTTGCCAGGTTTTAGATCAAGAGTTGGATGCTTTGGAAATAGAAACGGTGCAGAAGGAAACTATTCATCCAAGAAAGAGTTACAAAATGAACAGTTCTTGTGCTGACATTCTCCTCTTTGCTGCCCATAGATGGCCAATGTCTACGCCTAGTCTTGTAGCCGAGGGTAAGGCTGTGTTTGATAAGAAAGCCAGCAACAAATACTGGATTGACGTACAACTCCGCTGGGGAGACTATGATTCTCGGCGGGGTTTTCAATCTTTTGCAGTGTCTGGATGTTGTGGTGGTGTCGATCAGCGGCGTTGTCCACGAGCCAAGTCGCACCGCCACCGCCAGGTCTCAACCCCTCCGGCAGCTAAATCAGAGAGCTTTTTCCGGCGACGAAGATGCCTGAGAACACCGCGGGCTAAAAGCACCGGTGGAGATCGTGATTCGCTGGGGAAACAAGTCTCGTCCACTCCTGAGTCCCTCGAAGAACAGTGAAAACCTAGAAAGCCAAACGAAAACACCTAATGGTAAAAATCTATTTAATTTCATTTTTTTTTTAGGAATTCTTCTCGGCTCCACCGTCGGCCCGCCGTCGCACCCCCCAGCCCGTCCCGAACTCGTCGCCAGAAAATAACGGTCGATAATCAATTATGCCCCTCTCAGAAGCTCGTAAGGGTGCGGGTCGGGTATCAGTTACTCGTCCGTAGAGCCTCTGATTGGGACAACGGTGATTTGGCCAACAGAACCATGGCAGGGGAGCGACGCTCGGGTGGAGAGCAAGATTCGCTGCGTAAAAAATGTCTCGTCCCGTCGAGAATTTCAGTAAAAACTCCTCGTGTTAATAATCTCTGTAATTCTATTTTTGAGGGTTTCTTCTCGGCTCCACTGTCGGCCCGCCGTCGCATCCCCTAGCCCGCCCCGAACTTGTCGCTCGAATATAACGGTCGATCGTCAACGTTGTCCCTCAGAAGCTTGTGAGCGTGCGGGTCGGGTATCAGTTACCCGTCCGTAGAGCCTCTGCTTGGGACAACGGTGACGTTGAAGCAAATTGAAACATGGATGGGGGCGATGCTCGGGTGGAGAGCGAGATACGCTGGGTAAAAAATTCCCATCCCGTAAAAAATTTCAAGAAAAACCCATCGCGATAATAATCTTCTTGGCTCCACCGTCGGCCTGCCGTCGCATTCCCTAGCCCGCCCCGAACTCGTCGCTGAAATATAACGGTCGATCCTCAACGCTGTCCCTCGCAGAAGCTCGTGAGCATGCGAGGTGGGTATTAGTTACCCGTCCGTAGAGCCTCTGCTTGGGACAACGGTGACGTCGAAGCCAATTGAAACATGGCTGGGGAGCGATGCTCGGGTGGAGAGCGAGATTCGCTGGGTAAAAAAGTCCCGTCCCGTAAAAAATTTCAGTAAAAACCCATTGCGTTAATAATCTTCGTGGCTCCACCGTCGGCCCGCCGTCGCATTCCTTAGCCCACCCCGAACTCTTCGCCGGAATATAACGGCTAATCGTCAATGTTATCCCTCACAGAAGCTCGTGAGCGTGCGGGTCGGGTATTAGTTGCCCGTCCATAAAGCCTCTGCTTGGGACAGCAGTGACGTTGAAGCCAATTGAAACACGGCTGGGGAGCGACGCTCGGGTGGAGTGCAAGATTCGCTGGGTATAAAAGTCTCGTCACGTCAAAAATTTCTATAAAAACCTCTCGCGTTAATAATCTTCTCGGCTCCACCGTCGTCCCGCTGTCGCATTGCCTGGCCCGCCCCGAACTCGTT
Organism: Urtica dioica subsp. dioica; assembly: GCF_054948205.1. Classification (NCBI taxonomy): domain Eukaryota; kingdom Viridiplantae; phylum Streptophyta; class Magnoliopsida; order Rosales; family Urticaceae; genus Urtica; species Urtica dioica. Next base: position 50,381,878 of record NC_142757.1, on the reverse strand, counting down.
GCCGGAAAATAACGGTCGATCGTTAACGCTGCCCCTCGCAGAAGCTCGTGAGCGTGCGGGTCGGGTATTAGTTACCCGTCCGTGGAGCCTTTGCTTTGGACATCGGTGACGTTGAAGCCAATAGAAACACGGCTGGAGAGCGAGATATGCTGGGTAAAAAAAGTCTCGTTCGGTCGAAAATTTCAGTAAAAATCCCTCGAATGCGGTTGGAGCGTGGAGTCGTCGAAAAAGTGATTGCCAAGTGATCTGAGAGTTGACGAAGGTGAGCAGATTGTTCTCCAAACGGATACAGAGATCTCCAACCCTCTGCCAAAAGAATCTGTCTAGCCGACAACAAGTGGGATCATCGCGGAAACTGGACCAAGTGATAATCCCGTCTTTGAAGGGAAGGTCTTCAAGAAAGTGAGAGACTCAATAAGTTCGTTAAAAAGGCGCATACTTTGCCTAGCCCGCGAAGGTTTGTTACATTCTTCCTGGAAACGAATAACGTTGAAATCGCCTGCTATACACTAGAAATTTCCACAAATGACTTTAAGACCCGAGATCTCATCCCAGAAAGCTCTCCTATTGCTGCTGTGACAAGGAACGTAAATACCTGAAAACCACCACTGTTTGTCTCCTTCGAAGACTTTAATAGAGACAAAGAAGTCTCCCACCAGATTTCTCTGAAACTTTGAGACGCCGATAATCTCAAATAACTAGAATACCTCCCGCTGATCCGATCAAGGGAAGAAGAATCCATACTTTAAAACGCGAAGAATCCCAAATAACTAGAATGCTGACCCTCTCAGAAGCTCTTGAGCGTGCGGGTTGGGTATTAGTTACCCGTCCTTACAGCCTATGACTGGGATCGCTGTGACGGTGAAGGCAAGCAAACCACGGCTTGGTTGGAGAAGAAAGAGAGACCAGAGACGACCACGCCCCACGAAGCTGTTCAATGGTAAGAAACCGTGTCGAAATGTTGCTGTTTAGAAATTTAGGGTTTCGACGTACTTGAATCTTGTGCAGAGCCTAGAGGTGGTGGTGTCGATCAGCGGCGTTGTTCATGAGGCCAAGTCGCACCGGCTCTCAACCTTTCCCAGTAGCTCAAGCTCATTGCTAAGCCGTCTGTGGTGGGAGAATTGCTGTCGAGTTTAACGGACAGTCGACCACTAACCAATATTGGTATCAAAGGATGATGAGAAAGGGTAGAAGAATACGAGGTTGAGAGACCTGAATCGTCATTATTGGACCAAGAAAGGTTGTATATAGGGGGTACTCTTTTATTTTTCTTTTGTCTCTTCTATTTTCCCTGTTGTGTATTTGTTTCTAAACCGATGTCTTCACACTGCAGGCTTTGCGTTAAAAGTTTGATTCATTCGGCTCGGCAAGGTCTGATCTAGAAAGGTGGTAATTACTTAGAGCTTTCAATACACAATAAGACTACCGATGTATGTGAACAATCTCTTGTTTTATATACTGATTTCAGAAAAAGTAATAGCTCTCCTCTTGTTCATCAAGCTCCATCTCTTGCTTCGATTCGACTAAATTCCTTTTACATGTTGTTTTCATCAGTAAGATTCTTTGGAGGAACTCTGGACTGATGGATTTGTGATCTTAAAGATTGGAAATGCACAATGAAGGCACATGAGATACGAGCAATACAATAATCAATAAGGTGGGTTTTATTTTGCACCTTATCCTTTTTTGGCATCTGTTTTTGCACATATTAGCTACATGTTGTTTGGTATGTATGAATTAGTGAATGCCCGTCTATGCATCATAAACAACACTTACTGGAATATTGTTTCAGTTTTGTAGTTTCTTTATAAGCTGATTCACTTACTGTGTCGTGGCTGAAAATCTATTGGATGTTTTTATTCTTCATAAAAGTTAGCTTTCCATATTTCATTTCTCTCGGAGATTTGTGGCTGCATTTTTTTTTTTGTTTATTTATTGTCTATGTGTGTTCCCTATTGAATTGTGAAATCTGGGAAATAATGTTTGTGTATAGGCAATGCTTGTGTTATGTTCCCGTCTTTGGATATGGATTTGATTATAGCTTGTCCTATTACAGCATATTGGCAAGGAGAAATGTGGGAGTTGCTCGCTTTGTCAGAGGAAGTGAGCTGCTAGGTAAAGATATACTTAACTCGTCGACTTATAATTATACTAGCCAAGTGATGGTCTCTGTGTGATTTAGTTTTCAACACTGGTGGTATTGGTTATTCTGCAGATATGGTAAAGTCACAAACCCAAATTTTTTTATTTTTGATATTTCTATAATCGGGTGATTTAAGTCGGGATGGTATCATTGGCTAGCCTTTGTCTCTTCTTTCATGATGTTATAGGGCATAATAGCAAGATGAGCTGATTTATTTCTATGGGGCTTCTCTTTACCTCTAGCTTGACATATCTTCGTAGACTGGGTCTTTGTTTCTCTAATCGGTTGATTTTTTATCGGGATGGTATCTTGGTTTGAATTCATCTCTATTTTCAGGACGGTTTTGGGGATTTATCAAGCCATGCTTGTATCCTTCTTTGGGACTTATCTTTTTTATTGTAGCAAGACATACCTTCTTGGATTGGACCGCAGTTTCTCTTAGGGTGCTTGTCTTTGGGAGATAGTATATTTGCTTCGCTTTTATTTCTTCTTAAAGGACGGTTTGGGGAGTTTACGCTTATAGAAAATGGTGCCGATGTGTGATTTCGATTGGACCTCTCTCTTCGTCGAGGATTCTCCCATTTCAGCAAAACATTTGGTTGGACATTTTGTATCAGTATCTTCAAGCATTGTGTATTAGCTTTTCTACAAGGATTCTTGTTTGTGGTGAGTCGTTTATGTGTTGATATTCCTCTCGCTGGTATCAGGTTTTTCAAGGGGCTTATGTTTGGTTGCTTAAATTTGGCGGTGAAGTATTGGCTTATGTTTTCTTCTTCATGAAGGATAGTTTCGGTTATTTTAGGCTGGACGGTTGAAGCTAAGGTATTCTTGTCTATAAGCTGGAATTTTTCAGAGGCGGGCTTTTTTCTTTTGCTGATTACTGATTTGCACCACGTATTGGCGGAGTATTTTTTTTGTGATTGCTGATTTCCGTTGCTTGAGTTATCGTTCGGGCTTGCACTTCAGACGTCTGCTGTATTATTCACAAATTGTCACTTTGAGGGAGAGGGTTTGATTCTCAGTCCCCATGAACTAGTCAAGTCTCAATTGGCCTTTGGACTTGCTTAAATATCCTAAATATCTATCTGGTTTCCTTGTTGATTTTTTTACGCCGTCCTTTAGAGTTGAGTCCCTTAGATTTTGTAGGATGTTTTTGTATTGTGTATCTATATTGTGTCCGTGATTGATGTTGATTTGGAGTATGATGTTCTAATGATTGTCATTTGAAATACTTTCTTAGTGTGTAATATGATTATCTGTCTAGACTGCTTTATGTTTTTTTGTGTGTGGTTGTGTGTATTTCTTAGTGTGTTGTATGATTTTGGTCGGGCTTTCTTTTCTGTTTTGCTTGCCATTTGGGTTGTGTATGTTTGCTTGTGTGTGTGTCGAGGCAAAATTTCCTTGTGTGTATGTTTGTTTGTGCGTGTGTTGATGCAAAATTTGTTTTGCTGTGTAAATCATTTAACATGTCTACTTGACTGTGTGTTTTTGGTTTGTGATTTTGGTCGAGGGTTAGGGTATATCCATGTAACTAGGTTGTTATACTTCCTAGTGCATCAAATGATATATATATATATATATATATATATATATATTACTTATTTATATATGATGATGCACGATGATTAGTGTGGAGCTATTTGTATTCTAATGATGTTTTCCTACCATTAGAATTGCTTTTAAGTTCGAGGATGATACCACTGGAAATAGTCTTTTATTCTTGGAAAAGAGGCAGTAATCATTAATTGAAGAAAACATCAATCGCAGTAGCCATGGTGGAACATACTTCAGCCAAGACACGGACTTTGGATTAAAAAAGAATTGAATGGACTCGAAACATCCTGAGATTGAAAAAAAAAAAGTCATGGTAAATGATACTGCCTTCGGAGTTGGGAACTTTTCTGCGGTTGAGCGCACTGACAACTCTGAGGCAGTCTGATTGGATCAAAACTTTGACAACTCTGAGGTGTTGACAACTCCACCCATTTTATACTTATAGCATCTCACTTGTTCATGGACTTTCCCATTTGAGCAAAACATTTGGTTGGACATTTTGTATCAGTATCTTCAAGCATTGTGTATCAGCGTTTCTGCAAGGATTCTTGTTTGTCGTGAGTCGTTTATATGTTGATATTCCTCTCTATGGTATTCCAGGTTTTTTAGGGGCCTATGTTTGATTGCTTATATTTTGAGAGGAAGCATTGGCTTATGTTTTTACTTCTTCGTTAAGGATAGATTTGATTATTTTAGGCTGAACTGTTGAAGCTGGGATATTCTTCTCTATAAGCTGAGATTTTCTAGAGGCCGGGCTTTTTTTCCGGGTGGTACTGATTCACATCACTTCTTGGCGGGGGATTCTGTTTTATGATTGCCGATTTTCGTTGGTTTGAGTTATTTCTAGCTTGCACTTCAGCTTTGATACATGTGAGGTCTGCTAAATTAGTCACTTCTAGCTTGCACTTCAGCTTTGATCATCCGGTTTTCATTAAAATTTGGAAGGAAAAAAACGTCGAGCTCCAAAATAATTTTAAAAATGAATTTTTGTACGAAGTAGCCGATTCAAACTTAGTGTTTAGTAAAGTAGTCATGGTTTCATAAGTTAATGCATTCTAGCCACTTATAGTGCAAAAATACAAATATACCCTTAATGTTTTAGTGAACCCATTTTTTCAGGATTTCAAAATAGTTAATCTAGGTGTCCAAAATTTTAATTCACTCTTCTATAACAAATAGTTCCAAACTAAGTCCATCGTAAAAATTTTAATTGTGTCTTCATAAAATTTAATCCATTTAGAAGAAAAAAAAAATCTAAATCCGCAACGAGAAGGCAACGACATGTCATAATATTTAATCTTGCTTTCAAAAAAATTAATCCTCTGTTCGATAACAAAAATACTCGAAATCGATAACGGAAGAAGAAGAAGAAGAAGAAGAAGAAGATGATGATGATGATGATGGTGGTGGTAGTGATGACGATCGACGCCGACCTTCGATCTCCGGTGATAATCGGCGTTGGCGTCGACGATCGTGACGACAATTCTTTTAGTGGACTTGCAGCTTCCGGCGAAGACTCTTGCAGAGCGAATCGGAGGAGCTAGGGCTCAGACTCGTGCTCGGAGGTGGTTGGCTCTTGAGGATGTTAGACCAGTAAGGTTTTGAGGCTTCTTGATCCAATCAACCCGAATAGAACAAAATGACCAACCCGATGGAACAACCACCACTATCACCACAGATTTGATCGGATGGCAGTGCCGAGGAGCGGCTCGTTGATGCAATCGTCGGCCTACTAGGGCTCCGGCGAGTCGGACTGATTTTCTCGCAGATTGATCCGAAACTTTCCCAACTCAAGAAAGAGGTCGTCGTCGGTGTTAAGGACACCAAGAAAATCGATCCTCGGCGATGCAGTCACGCCCTCGAGCTTGTTTGTGACGATCGATTTGTTTATGCGTTTAGGGTTGGTTTAGTAGAAGAGGAGGGTAATTTTGGAGTTTTGAAAATTTTGGCTACTTTACTTCGACTTTGAAAAGTCGGGTTATTTTGCCAAACTCAAACGTAAAAATGATTGTTGAGCCGATTTCTCGTCCCAACAATCTATACCAAGTTTATTTAAATTACTTCGTATATTTATTTTTATGAGGGAAGGGTCTCAGAATCCGATTATGAAGATTAAACCGAGATCCGAAAGAAATTTATGAATAATATGAATTTATAGAAGAAACAAGCGAAAGAAAATTTCTTTAATGATGATCGAATATAAACCATACAAAAATAAAAGAGAATGAGCAGGAAATCTAAGTATTAATAGCGAATCAAGATACAATCATATGGCACTTCTCTTTTTAGATAATTCAGTCGTCGTAAAATGAAGGTGGAGTGGGCTTTTATAGCCAGCTCGTCGATCCTCTTTCTCCTTCAGATCGTTACACGTGTACGAGCTGAACCGGTCTTCAATCCTCCAATCCTCGTATCCGTCCTCGTCTTTAGGCGTTTTGACCGTTTCTTAGAGGAGACTAATTATTCAAACCACTTGGCGGGGTCGTTGATGTGAATTTTCTTAACTAAAGAAAAATTCTACACGACGCAAGCGAACGTGTCGTCAAGTAATAGAGTGCAAAAGCACGGATATCGATCCCACAAGGACTCTAGACTATTTCCGAAGCAAACTCACTAGCTTTCTTTTTCGAGTTATGGAAAAATGAAAAATGGGGGGTTTTTGATTGTTTTGAGAACAAGATGAAATGTAAACAAAAGTGAAAACACTATTTAAACACAAGTTAAAAGGAAGGGGTGCGATTTCGTTATTTCATCGAGTCGGTCGGTCTTGGTACGATTCTAAGCTCGGGTTTAGAGTTGTAAAACTTAGTCTCAATCCCTCTTAAAACATTCACTAATCTCTCTCGAGTCTTTAGGAATCTAGCTACGTGTCGAACTTACACCTCTCGGTTTGGGTCCTACTAAAACACAAAACCGCATTTAGCCCGGGATTTCAATCAACTACATCTACCCCCTAGTCTTTCTATAGCTCTAGGAAGGTTAATGATGGGACGGGTAGAGCTCACTCGTTTATTACCTCTCGGTTTCTAAACTCGTCTAAGGTTCACTAATTAGTTAGCTACTCTAATTAGCGTTAACACAAAACCCATACCCATAATATTTCACTCTCAACCCAACCATGAAGCACAAAATCTAATCTAAAGGTTTGACCAACCAACTCAACTACTCAACTACATCGCACCCCAAATCTATTTAGCTACTCATAATTAAGAATAAACAAAGTAAAATTGAAATAAGTAAAAGAAACAAAACAATAAAGAAACAAGACATTGAATGCTAATCTCAACAACCAAACAAAGCTTTCATTAACTCAAGCACTACTTCAATATTCCACTAAGATAAAACAATAAAGTAATCACAATACTCAATGCTCAATAGATAAAAATAATCAACAAAACTCAATAGAATGCTTGAAAGCTTAAAATATGTTCAACAAAGCATTAAGTGGAGTAAATAAGTAAATAACAATAAATAAAAGAGATAGAGTTAAGGATGAACAAATGGAGATGATGAGGATGATGGAGGTTGTCACTTCTCCCTCTTCTTCTTCACTTCCAAGCTCAAGAACAAAAATGAGTGTCAACCCTAGCTTTCTCTCTCTCACTTTCTCTCTCAAGGTTTCAAAACAAAAACTAAAGTGTTCTATGCTAAAGCCTCCCCCTTTCCCACTTGAACAAGTGTATATGAGGGTTCAAGAGATGTTTTCGGAGCAAATAAGGACCCTTGGATGAGATCCAAGGGCCAAAAATGAGCTAAAAGACGAGCTCCAAAAAGTGCTGAAAAGGCAACTGGCGCGGTGCGCCACATAACGGCGCGGTGCGCCACTCGTGAATTTTCTGAAGGCGCGGTGCGCCACATAACGGCGCGGCGCGCCACCTGAGAATTTATGAAGGCGCGCCGCGCCTCTCTTGCGCGTTGCCCGCTCGAGCTCTCGGTGTAAATTTTGGCACCAGGGCGCGGCGCGCCATGTTTTAGGCGCGGCGCGCCTCTCGAGAAACGTTGACTCCATTGACCGTCGTTGACTTTTGTTGACTTTACTTCAAATGACCATAACTTGCTCGATTTAGCTCCGATTCAGCCCGTTTTTGCACCACAACCTTCTCATACTCTCTCAAACCTGAAAATGAAATTAAAAGTACAAAATAATATCAAAAACATTAAGAACAAGCTTCGATTCTTATCTAAGAGTCATAGATAAGTGTGAATGAATCTCACTTATCAGTCGTCTAGGAACGTCCATGGGTCCGGGTCGAATTGGGATTCGGTCTTCAGCAAAGAATTCATCTTTATTGTCTTGGGCCGATCTCGCCTGCGTCTAGGATTTTTAGGTTGAACTGGGTTTTGGGCCGAACTAGCGATTATCCCGAATCCTTTTGGGCCGAACTGATTATGGGCCTACTTGGTCCAACTCGCCTGATGGAAGAGGACGATATCCACTCTCACATTAACTGTGACAGTTAATCAGATTAACTCTGACAGACAGTTAACAAGATTAACTAGTGACAGTTAATCCGATTAACTGTCGAATGAAAAACCCTAGAATCTGAAATCGAACCTCCACCGCCGCGTGCGTCGGCCCCGCCTCCGCCGCCTTCGAGTTCGACACACCATTTAACTCCGAATTCGGCGACCCGAGCGACAACCACGTCGGAATCAATCTCGGAACCACCGGTAAGGAGAAGCGGTGCGAGCTTCTCCGGAAGGGACACGAGACGGTGGCGATAGAGCCTGGAGCTCCTTCTTCGGCGCCGGCGACGGCGAGTCTCCGGCGAAGATCCGGGGATCGCATAGGAGGATTGTGGATGTGGGTGGCGTTTGGGTGTGGATGTGATGGTTGGGTGTGTTTGGGTGTTTGGATGTGGGAGATAATGATATTTTTGAGACTTTAATCAATGTTGGTTATCTTTTAAAATAAATTGATAGTTTGGTTATTATTTTAATCTCCCCTTTTAATGTGGTACCTAGGATAGCCTAGTGGTAATTCCACACCACTTACTGTGTGGAGGTCGTGGGTTCAATCCCCACTACAGCAAAGCTGCCTTAAAAAAAAAAATATCCCCTTTTAATAGAGTATTACATACTAATAAATCTCAAATATTTATTAATAAAGAAGTTATTTAATTTTAATAATAATAAAAAATAATATTTTTAGTGTAAAATTTAGTGTTTTGGTTTGGAACTTGAAAATGCCCAAGGGGATGTAACCTATAAGAATCAATATAAGTCCAGTGGATACGGATTGGAGCTTAAGACACAATATACAGAATATTCAAACAAAGTCATGTCGTGTAATAGTTTCTAAAGCCTCAAACGGTTTTTGTGACTTGTCAAACTAGATTCTGTTGGCTGTGACTACGAGAAAGAAAGGAAGCGTTTATTATATATTATTATTATAATATTAATCACAACAACTCTCAAATCTCAATTTCAAAGTAAAGTTGGGGCAATGACTCTCATTTTCTCAAAAACAAAGGTTAGTGAGCCCACGGAAACCCAAAACGACCAAAGCGACTGCAAATAGTCTACATAGTCAAAGCGAAACCCTTGGCTTGGAATAAATATTAAATACTACTCATGTGTGTGTGTGTGTGTGTGTGTGTGTGTATTCTCTTCAAAACAAAACTCTGTTTTCTCGTTCATGCCCAAACTTGGCTGCTAACAAATGCCATGGCTTCTTCAGCGATTCGTTCTACTACGAGACTCTTCTTCTCAAGCTCAATAAGGCGATCATCATCGGCTCGCTCAAGCTGGTGGGACCGAGTCAAACCAGCCTCCGTTGACCCCATCACTGGCGTCACTGAGGCTTTTCTCGCCGACCCAAATCCTCACAAGATCAATCTCGGAGTGGTAAATATATACATACATTCATGTTTATGATTTTGCATTTTCAGTTTACATAGTTTCTTTTTGTTTTTAATTGTTTTTGTTAGGGGGCTTATAGGGATGATGAGGGAAACCCGGTGGTTCTTCAATGTGTTAAAGACGCCGAGGCCAAGATTGCTGGCTCTCAATTCTTGTGAGTTTTTTTTATTTTGTATATATTTTCATTCAACTGTTTGAGCTAATTTGTGTTCATTCATACACCAATTTTTTTCCCTTTTTTTTACTGGGGTAACTTTACGTTGCAAAATGAAATTTTACAAAAAAAAGAATGACTCCTAAGTCAAATATTTGGAAAATATGAGTTTTTGGACTAAAATACTCCCCAAGACAGAACTCGCGAAAACTATAATTCTATGATCCGTGTATAAAAAAAACAAAACTGGAGATAAGGGTATTTTGGAATAGTTATATTTTTAAAAAAATTTCCCACTTTAGACCCAAAAAAAATTCAATATCAAGACTGTCATGTTTTCTCAATTTCTGCGTTGCAAATTACCGTGAACACCTAGTGAACTGCTCTTGAGAAGAGAAATAGTTAGTTAATTAGGACTTTAATATTTATGGCCTCAGTAGTAAACACATTCATTGGCAGAGAGTCTGTTTCTGCTACGGCCGGCAAGAAATTCGTCGAGGAAAGCCTGAAATTGGCTCACGGAAACAATTACAAAAATGCCGATCGTAGATTCGCCGGAGTTCAAGCTCTCTCTGGCACCGGAGCGTGTCGTCTCTTTGCGGAGTTCCAAAGCCGATTTTACCCCGAATCGCAGGTCTATTTACCCGACCCGACATGGTCTAAGTAAGTAATTATGACATTAATTAATATATATATATATATATATGTGTGTGTGTGTGTGTGTGTGTAAAATGAAATTGATGAGTGACATTGTTTAGCCACCACAACATTTGGAGAGACGCTTGTATTCCTCAGAGAACTTTCCGGTATTACGATCAGGAAAGCAAGGGCTTGAATTTCACAGGACTAATGGACGATATCAAGGTCTTTTTTTTTTTAGCTTACTTATGTTTTAGGTATAAAAGTTTCAACTAAAAACAGAGCTCATGTATATATTTATATACTTGATAGAGAGCACCGGAGGGTTCTTTTTTCTTGCTTCATCCTTGTGCACACAACCCGACCGGGGTTGACCCGACCGACGAGCAATGGAGAGAAATATCTGAACTTTTCAAGGTACTAATTGAATACCAAAAAAAAAAAACAGTGATGTATGATTTATTCGTGGGTCGCAAAATAAAAACTACTAGTCCCAGTCGGAGATTTGTGTATAAGTGATTTTAAAAGTGAAAACTACTGGTACCATTGAAGATTTGTGAATAACAAATAAATAAAAACTATGCACGAAGAATTTTTCGTCGTTCTAGCATCGTAAGAAAATTGTGTGCGAATCTTGAATTATTTCAAATATGTTTGTATTAATGATTTTTTTTTTTAAACTTGTTTTGAAGGTTAAAAACCATTTTCCCTTTTTCGACATGGCTTACCAAGGATTAGCCACTGGGGACATCGAAAATGATGCGAAATCGATCCGGATTTTCGTCGCGGACGGGCATTTGGTTGGCTGTGCTCAGTCCTTCGCGAAAAACATGGGATTATATGGCCACCGAGCTGGTTGTCTAAGGCAAGGACTACAAATTATTCAAAAAAAAAAAAATTAGTTTATGTTGTAGTCATTTTGACACTAAATTAATTTCCCGTTTTTTTTCGGTCAGTGTTCTTTGTTCCGAGGAAACGCAAGCGGTTTCAGTCAAAAGTCAACTCATACAAATTGCCCGGGCGATGTATAGCAGCCCTCCCGTCCATGGCCTATTGCTGGTCTCGACAATTCTCAGCGATCCGGAAATAAAGTCACTTTGGGTGACAGAAGTGAAGGTAAACAATATTTATAAAAAAAATAGGTAACTTTAATTAATTTTATTTTTTATTGAAAACACCGCGTTATTTTTAAAACCAAAATTTCCTATAAAAGTAATGTTATTGTTATTTTTTTTTATAATCTCGGAAAAAATATAGGGTGACTGAAAAGGTTTCAGTTATAAGTCGACTAAGATTAATTTTACCCAATTGAAAGTACAAATTTCTATGTAAATAAGTCACTAAGAGTTTGTAAACTGCTAAATAACCAAACTTTCGTTAGTTATAGATGAATAGCCATTCAGATGATGTGTCATCGTGTGGAAAATTTGAGCATTCCATCCCATTTGTATATTATGTAAATTTGAATATTTTCGTAAAGTTGACCATCTTAATTAAAGGCGTGATTATTTACTTATAATTAACAAAATGTTGATTATATAACAATTTCATTATGTTTATAAGGCTATATATCTAGCGAACCTTTAAAAAGTAAATCAAATTAATGCAGCTTTTAACACAAAATAGACATGTTTGGCTTAATTTTTTGAATGTGTCATATTGAGTTGTATTTATTTCTAGGCAATGGTGAATCGGGTTAGAGAAATCCGATCAGCTCTACGAGGCTATCTCGAGATATTAGGCTCTTCTCTAAATTGGGAACACATTACTAGCCAGGTCGGAATATATATGTGATTTTGCATAAATCAAACCAAAAAGAATTTTAATTAAATAAAATCAATTGTGCTGTGTTCTAATAAAATTACAGGTTGGAATGTTTTGCTTCTCCGGCTTATCACCCGATCAAGTTGACCGGCTAGCGAAAGAGTTCCACATTTATATGACTCGCGACGGTCGAATTAGGTCAGAATTACGACCTTGTTTTAACTTCTTCTTTTTTCTTCTTTTTTTTTCTTTCTAGGTGTCTTATAAATTGCAAATAAAATGTGTTTTGTAGAGATTTATTTTAATTTATATTTAATATGTACTTGGTGATATATTTGACAGCATGGCAGGTGTGACCTCAGGCAACGTTAGTTACTTGGCTAATGCGATACATCAAGTTACAACAACTTCACATCAATAAACCTTGGAATTGATATATGGCTCATATAACTCGGTTTCTTCTTTGCCTGCAAATTTATGAAAGATCAATAGCAAGAACCTTGAAGGTCTAAAGTAGTGTAGATAAAATTGTATTTTATGTGGGAGCAATTGTATTGACAAACATTAATATTAAAAAAAAAAAAAAGGAGAGAATATACAATTAACATATGTTATGAATATACAATTAACTGCCGGATATTGGAATTTTGATCCTTATAAATTACGAGAAGCTAACATATGATCAATAATATTATTTTTCTTTGCTAAAATTTTTTAAAACAAAAATATATTTGATAAATATGTTGATGCAAAAATTGTTCAAAACACACAAACGACTTTACGTGGTAATTCTCCTCAAAAATTGACCAAGAACATATATACTAGAAATGAACTATGAAACTAATGGAGAGATGTGTTGAAAGTTAGCCGAAAAAAAGACACTAAAAATAGCATAAAAAATACAAAAAAATTAGAAAAAAAAGCCAACTTAAATGTTTGATATTGCTAAATAACTAACGTTTTGTAAATATTAGGTAAATAGTTATAAATAATGACGTGGCTTAATATATGTGTGAAATCCCAATTTTTTTTAGCTTAATTAAAAGGCTAAAATTTTTGTGTTCGAGTTACGTTAGTTTTTTTTTAATAAAGTAGTAGTGAATGATTTATTTATATGATAGTTTTTAAAGTTTTATTTTTTTTATGTGTTCTTTAGAGTGTTTTTGAATTTAATATACTCTTTAGATTACAAAATATGGATACAATATATATAAGTTATATATTATAAATAAGTTATTATACATACTTTGTATTTATATATATATATATATATATATATATATTATAGAAAATTAAAGTTAACGTATAACAGTAAGTATATATATATATATATATATATATATATATATTATATATATATATATATTACTTTATTTCATAATATATGTATATGTAAGTTATTTATATATAAATATATAAGCGTGTAGGTATATATACATAGCAGTATTAAAGTTATAATAATAATTAATATATTAATATTAGAAGTAGGATTAGGGTTAATAATAATAATTAATATATTAATATTAGAAGTAGGATTAGAGTTTGGGCTTTTAAGGTTTGAGCTTTTAGGGTTTAATTAAATCATATTTAAACATTCCCTCCTCTTCTTTTAACTCTTTTTCTCTGCTCTCCCTCCCCCATCCCTCTCTTGGTTTGAAAGTTCGTAGCTCTAATTAGGTATGCTTTCTTTTCTCTCTGGTTCGGATTCCTTGAAAACGGTTTCTTAAAACGCTTGTTCTGGTTTCAAAAAATATTTTCTTGCGTTGATTCTTTTTGGAAATGTTAGTTTTAAGTCTCTTCTATCTAAATCTGGAATAGAAAAATATTTTTATGAAATACAGAATATTTTCTTATTAATTTCAAATCAGTGCACAGACATGAGACCTATTACCGATTTTCAGACTTTAAACGCTTACTGTGGATTCAACAAATTTGGTTTTGCGTTGATTCTTTTTGGAAAAAGTTAGGTTTAAATGTGTTCTATCTAATCCTTTAATCGAAAAATATTTTTATCAAAACGGTGCGCAGACAGTTTTTGACAAAAAATTTTAAAGTTAGATTTTAGCACTTCTTTTATTTTTAATAAATAGTTGAAAAATTATTCTGGCTATGATGCCTTTACAAAAAGTGATCCAAATTATGTTTTATACCTACTGGAATTTTTACAGAAGTTTTCTCAGAGTTTTAATTTTTCACCGAAACCCTAATAGCCAAGGGTATTTTGGTAATTTCACTTTGAAAGTCGTTTTTGAAAATTTCCAGAACCTGAGTTGTCTTTAGAACTTCTTCAACAGTAGCTTAATAATTTTTTTCCCATCGATTAGGTTCCGAGCTACTTAGCTTTTCCGACCCGTTTAGTTTTCCCGAGCCGTCCTCGACCAACAATCGTGATTTCCAAAGCGAAGGTGAGAATAATCTCACTACAACACGGATTTGTTCGAAAATAAAAATTTGTGACTGTGCAATCTGTTTTAGTTGTGTTATGTGACTTTATATGTTGTTTTTGTTGATATGTGTGATATGTTGATATGTTATGTTTCATGTGTTTATGGTGTGTTATGATTCAATTATGCATGTTATCTACAATATGTTCTTATTCCAAGCATGGTATCAAGTATGTCAATAAATTATGTTGTTCTTGCATTTGACGTAATCAAGTAATAAGCTTAACAAGTAAATAAGAGGGTCGTACCGCCTCGATCCAATGAGGTAACAAGAGGATCTTCTCGAGCCGAATCAAGGGCTCACCTAGAGAATTTCCTCACAAGTTTATTAGATAGATGGGACGTTCTATGAGAGGTTGCAGTCCTATAGTTCATTACCAAAGTGTATACTGAAATTGGTACGACTACTCTAGGGGACCCCGAATTAAAATATGTCAGACTTTACTTTTTGATATCATGTGTCTCTTTTTAGCAAGTGAAATACTAATAACTGGCTATGCATATTTATTGCTCTTGTTTTGTGAGTATAGTTATTCTCGATGAGCGTTAGCTCATCTATGTATATCCGTCTATGTTGTAGGTAAACAACCTATGAGCAAGTGAGGAGGGTGGATCAGCGGCGGCGATAGCGAGAGGGTTGGGTTATGGTTTCCGTTTTCGAAAATAAAAGACTTCCGCTTTGCTTTCAGTTTTTCAATAATCCAAACCCAATGTTTTATTTTTCATAGTTTAAGTTATGTTTTTCAATTCCGTTAAAGGTTACGACTTTATTTATGGTATTTATTTACAATGGTATTTTTGGGTTTTAGTTTCCGTTTATGCAACTTCGACTTTTTGGTTGTTTTCGTTCATCAAGTTTTTAATGAAAATTTATTTTTAGGTTATGAGTTTTCAAACTTTATATTTTAAGTTATGTTTAAAAAAAAATTTACCTCAAATTTTCTTAAGTTTTAACAAAAAAAGTAAGATAAGTAAGACGGTCCGAAAAGTCGGGTCGTCACAGTTGGTATCAGAGCA
This sequence comes from Urtica dioica subsp. dioica, assembly GCF_054948205.1. Lineage (NCBI taxonomy): Eukaryota > Viridiplantae > Streptophyta > Magnoliopsida > Rosales > Urticaceae > Urtica > Urtica dioica. Next base: position 50,366,301 of record NC_142757.1, on the reverse strand, counting down.
ACGAACCTACGACCCCCTTCGCTATCGATCATACGGCTTCCCCCTACTCAAGTAAGTTAGTACTTTTTTTTTTTTTTATATCTTAGTCGTATTTTTTTTTACTTAGATGGAGAACATTCAAGCTGCTCGTGGACAAGGCAAAGGTAGGCCACGAGGCCAAGGTAGGGGAAGAGGCAGAGTTGTCGCTGATGTCCCAATGCAAGATGCTCATCATGCCGCTCTGTTTCCCGCACAACAAGGAGCAGCAGTGAATCCCGACGGTCCAGCCCCCGCACCTCAGCCAGCGGCCCAGCTAGATCTTGCGGTACTCGTTACTGCATTGCTGCAATGTATCGAAGCCCAAGAAGTAGAGATACAAGAGTTGAGGAATCATCTTCCCCAAGTCAATGGAAATGTGGAAGAGGATCAGCAAGCACCACTAGCACCTCCCCATAATGTACCTCAGATGGGTCAAGTTGTTGTGACTGATGATCTTTTCGAAAGTTTCAGGAGGATGAGAGCTCCAGATTTTGAAGGTTCCACTGATCCTTTAGTGGCTGACGAGTGGATGTCAGAGATGAAGAAGATCTTCAACTCATGAATATCTCATAAATTGAGAAGGTCATATGCGCGTCTTTTGTTCTGAAGAAGGATGCACGATACTGGTGGGAGACAGTTGCAGCTAGAAGAGACACACGCGATATGTCTTGGGAAGACTTCATCGAGAAGTTCAACAGTAAGTATTTCAACATGCGAGCGATGAATACTCAGCAGAAGGAATTTACGGAGCTGAAGCAAGGGGCGATGACTGTGACTGAAGTTGTTAGTAAGTTCAATCAATTGGCTAGACTGTGCCCTAATTTGGTTCCGACAGAGACAGAAAGAGTTCGACGGATGATGGGAATGTTCCGACCGGAATTAGCCTTAGCCATTGATAGTGGAAGTCAGCCACCTACCACAGTCGAAGACTGCCTCGAACGTGCCATGCGAGCCGATTATCACTTGATCCAAGTAAATGAGGAACGAGCCCAGGTTTACAAGGCTCAAAAAGAGGAGAAAGGCCAAAACCGAGGACCTGAAAACAGGAAACCAAACCAATCAGGAAATCCCTAGCCTAATTACAGTAGCCAAGGCTCCAAGGCACGACCCCAATGGAATGGGAATGGAAAGAAGAGAAGCCATCCTGGAAATGGTGGTAACGCCAACACCAAGGTCAAGACAGAGGTAGCGACTTTTCCTATATGCAACATTTGTGGAAAGAGGCATCCTGGAGAGTGCCGGAGGGGAAACATGACCTGCTTCAAGTGTGGTCAGCCTGGTCACTATATTAAAGACTGTCCAAAACTGAATTTCGCTCCGAATGCACAGTATCAGCAACACAGTCAGAATGGACGACTCAACTCCATGCAAGCTGTCATTGAAGGGCCACAAATTTTCCAAGGTCGACTTGAGGCACCACCCACAACTCAGATGCCACCGCCGCCCCAAGGTCGCATTTACGCCTACACCAACGCCGATGCTCTAGCCAGCTCTTCGAATGTTGTAGCAGGTCAACTTCCTATAGCTCACTTTGATGCTCTAGTTTTGTTTGACTCTGGTGCTACGCATTGCTTTATTTCATTAGAACTGGCTAGAAAATTAGGCGACAGTGTAGTGAAAACTAGGAAGGTTTTCAAGACGGCATTACCGTCTGGTGATGTGCTATTATCAGAGTACTGTTTAAAAAGAGTACCGGTAATAATTGGTGGTCAAGAATTAAAGAGTGATTTCATTGTCTTAGAAATGAAAGACTTTGATGCTATCTTGGGTATGGACTTCTTAGACGGGAATAATGCAATGATCGATTGTCATCGTAAAAGAGTAATCTTCAAACCGGTAACGGGAAGAGGGTTCACCTTTGAAGGAAGGCCACTCAAGAAATCGAAGATGTTGGTGTCAGCATTACAAGCTAGAAGATTGATGAGTAAATGGTGTTATGGATTCCTAGCGTCGGTAGTGGACAAGACTACAGATGTAGAAGCGACTCCAAACGACGTGCCAGTGGTGAGAGATTTTGTTGATGTTTTCCCCGAAGATTTACCAGGCCTAGCTCCAGAGCGTGAGATTTCTTTTGGGATTGAATTACTACCTGGTACGGGACCGATTTCTAAGTCACCCTATCGAATGGCGCCAGCTGAACTCAAGGAGCTGCAATCACAACTTCAAGAGTTACTAGATAAAGGGTTCGTTCGGCCAAGTCATTCACCATGGGGAGCACCGGTTTTATTCCTGAAGAAGAAGGATGGATCTTTCCGTATGTGCATCGACTACAGAGAGCAAACAAGGTCACCGTCAAGAACAAGTATCCGCTTCCTAGGATTGATGACTTGTTTGACCAACTCAAGGGAGAAAAAGTATTTTCGAAGATAGACTTGCGATCTGGGTATCATCAATTGCGAGTCAAGGAAGACGACATTCCGTACCCGCTACGGTCATTACGAGTTCACGGTCATGCCGTTTGGACTTACTAATGCACCTGCGGAATTCATGGACATGATGAATAGGATCTTTAGCAACGTCTTAGATAAATGTGTAATTTCCTTCATTGATGACATTCTGATTTACTCTAAGAGTGCCGAAGATCACGAAGAGCACCTGCGAGTTGCAATACAAACGTTGAGACAACATCAGCTATATGCCAAGTTCTCGAAGTGTGAATTTTGGCTAGATAAGGTGCATTTTCTTGGTCATGTGGTTTCCAAGGATGACATCTCCGTTGATCCTTCCAAGATAGAATCTGTGAATGATTGGAAACCCCCAAGAAGCATGACGGAAATTAGGAGTTTTCTCGGTTTAGCAGGCTACTACAGAAGATTTGTTGAAGGGTTTTCTACATTAGCCGCTCCACTCACAGCCCTCACGAAGAAAGATAAGAAGTATGAGTGGATCGAGAAATGCGAAGAGAGTTTTCGCGAGTTAAAGAGAAGACTCACCACCGTGCCAATACTTATAGTCCCTGAAAGTGGAGAACCCTTGTCTATTTACAGCGATGCATCAAAGACAGGTCTCGGTGCTGTGTTAATGGAAAATGGCAAAGTAGTGGCTTATGCGTCAGGAAAACTCAAAAATCACGAGAAGAATTATCCTACTCATGATTTAGAGTTAGCCGCAGTGGTTTTTGCCCTTAAGATTTGGAGACACTACCTGTATGGTATTCGGTGTGAGATATTTACCGATCATAAGAGCTTAAAGTATATTTTCACTCAAAATGAGTTGAACATGAGGCAAAGAAGGTGGCTAGAATTGGTTAAGGATTATGAGTGTGGTATCCATTACCACCCTGGGAAGGCAAACGTGGTAGCAGATGCCTTAAGTAGGAAGGATGATGCTAGGCTATCGATGATGCGAGCATTATCTCCTCAACTCACTGATGAAATCAACAAGTTGGGAGTTGAAATTGTCACACAAGGATTAGCCAATATGACCTTACAGTCAGATCTTTTTGAAAGGATCAAGGAAGCGCAAATGCGTGATCCGGAGATGTCAAAGTTGAAAGACGATGCATTGGAAAGCCAAGAGTCAAAATTTTCCATTTCGGAGAATGATGTGCTCTTTTTCGATGGAAGGATTTGTGTACCCAACGAAGATGAGTTACGAAGGAAAATTCTTACCGAAGCACATGAGACGCCGTATTCAGTCCACCCAGGTTCCACGAAGATGTATCAAGACCTCCGAGAACACTTTTGGTGGAACGGAATGAAGAGTGACGTTGCAAAGTGTGTCAGTAAATGTCTTACCTGCCAGAAAGTGAAAGCCGAACATCAACGACCAACTGGAGAATTACAGCCAATCGAAGTTCCTGAATGGAAGTGGGAACAAAAAGTGAAAGCCGAACATCAACGACCAACTGGAGAATTACAGCCAATCGAAGTTCCTGAATGGAAGTGGGAACAAATCACAATGGATTTTGTGGTTGGATTACCTAAGACGGTTGAGGGTTATGATGCTATCTGGGTAGTGGTGGACCGTTTGACCAAGTCTGCTAGGTTCATCCCGATGAAGGTCACGTACTCCGTGGAGAAGTTGGCTGAGTTATACATGAATAACGTGGTGAGACTACATGGCATTCCTCTATCCATCATCTCAGATCGCGATGGTCGTTTCACTTCTAACTTCTGGAGGTGCGTGCAAAAGTCGCTGGGATCGCAACTGAAGTTTAGCACCGCTTTTCACCCCCAAACGGATGGCCAATCCGAGAGGACGATTCAGACCCTAGAGGATATGCTAAGGGCATGTGTCATGGACTTTGGTGGGAGCTGGAGTAAGAGGCTGCCACTTATTGAATTCTCATATAACAACAGTTACCAAGCCTCAATCGGCGTTGCACCGTATGAAGCTCTCTATGGGAGAAAGTGTCGATCTCCAATTCACTGGTTTGAAGCGGGAGAAAATAATCTCGAGAAAACATATTTTATCCAAGACACAACAGAGGTGTTGTCAATGGTGCCCACAAGAAGAGTAGTAGTGTCTATTTATGTACATTTGATGTCATATAGTCTTACGAAGACTCTTGCTTGTAATTGCTTATTCATTAATAAAAAGTTGAAACGTTCATTCATTCTTTCTTTGTTTGAAGCTTTATGATAAAACCTTAGTCTTTTAGTCCATAAACAAACTTAACAACTTACGAAGAGACAAATGTAGATTTGCATGAACAAATTCTTCGTAGTTTGCTTAAAACGATATATTCGCAATCTAAGGGTCAAAGGACTATTGACCTTAGTATGATTGTTAGAAGAATCTATGATGTCTGGTTATGAGGCATTGAGAGTTGGGGACTCTATGGTTCTTCTAGGTATCTTCCGAAGGTACTGAATTGACCAGTGCACTTCTAGAGACAATATAAGAACAAACCATTTAACCTCTTATGTCTCGAAGTCACTATGTATGAATTGCATCATGCTTACCTTAATCCTGAAATGAGACATGCCATTTCACACCTTAGTATTCTCATTTGAGAAAGTCAAAGTTCGAACTCACTATGTGATTCCGAACAAGGCCTATTGGTGAAGTACTAAGTTGTGAGTCTGTCATGAGTAACTTTGTGAAGTTCTCATAGATATGGAATTCATGTACAAGATTGCTGAAATGCAATGTATGTCACCTCATGCTTTGTTCCTTGGAGTGTGAATAAATGAACTGGCCAGTGTCCAAATTGAGTCCTGACTCTTTTGGATGAAACAATGTGACTTGTTAGCTCCTCGTCAATACATTGTTTCTAACTTATTCACAAGCGACAAAGGAGTTGAGGAAATAACAGCTAGAAGGGTAAAATGGTAATTTAGTAAATCCCGACTAGCTGATGACATTCATGAAGGGTAAACATAGATAATATTCAGTGGATCCGCTCATCATAATTAGGTCGAATTCTTGAGTAGAAAATAAATTCATTTGAACCGAGAGATTTTCAGTGTCAGCTCTTTAGTGGAGTCAGTTGGCATTAAGCTAAACTTGGAAAAGGTTTGTGAACTTTTGAGTCCAAGTGTTTAGCTCAAGCTTTGTTCATTTGGGTCCATGAGGTCACTGTCACGAATCACATCGATAGGAATAGTTAAACTGGAAGCTAAGTCAAAACAAGAACGAAAATAGTTAAAAGGGTATTTTTGTCTTTTGAGACAAAGGATGAAATGAATGTCAATAAATTTTTTGACAAGTTCATTTGATGACTTAATGTCACTCGGCCATAACTTGTTTATTGGGCCCTGTGGATTAATTTCATTTCATAAGAATTTTATTGAAAATTCTTAATGGGCCTTTTTCATGTTGTCATGAACAAGTGGAAAAGCTTCTAGAAGGCCTTTCTAGCATTAGAATAGGCGCCCACCACCCAAGAGGAAAGAGAGATTATTTTGTGCATAAATGTATTTAGATACTTGCCAAAAGAAAAAGAGGAAACAAATTTGCATATAGATGCACAAGGAATTTCGGCCAAGTGAGAAAAGGGCAAGTCAAGGAACAAAAAAGGAAACAAATCCAAGCCTCTAGGAGGCAGCCTTGGGCGCCCAACATGGAATGGGAAATAAGGGATTTTTCCTCATGAATATGTGATATTCTATAGAAGAGGAAAGTACCTTATTGAAGGTAAAACCTCTCCTATAAATAGGAGCCTCATTCCTCATATTTCATTAATTCCAAGTTTTAGAGATTGAGAGCTTCTCTCTCTAGAACTTGTGGTTGCCGCCCCTCTTCTCTCTCTCTCTAGTTTATTTTCGATTTTTCTTGTTTTGGCACCTAGGTCCTCACTCGACCTAGTGTTTAGCTCTGCGACTTCAAGACTCGTTCTTAAGTCGTAGTGTTTAAAAGTGCCCACTCACTGATTCCTTCTTTTCGAGTGATTTAGTGATAGAAACTTTCGTGGTTGCTCGAGGTGCCGAGGAAAGAAAGAGAGACGTGCTGCGAGGGGAGACGAGCGTTGCAAACTTTCCACAAGCTTCTTCAAAGTTCAAGCTTCAAGAAAGGTTAGTAAACTTCTAGCTCATATTGGTTTTTAATTACATGTACTTGCACTTGTCTAGGTTAGTAAAAACTGTTTTACTTGTAAAAGAAAATTTTTAAAATTCCGCCGCTTACCGAAGCGTTAATTATTTTCTCAAACCCTAGATCGATTCCAACAAGAGGCTATCAAGAAAATTCGTGATCGAATGAGAACTGCCCAAAGCCGACAGAAAAGTTACGCCGATTAGAGAAGGCGACCACTGGAATTTGAAGTAGGAGATTTGGTGTTCTTGAAGGTAGCACCTCTCAAGGGTGTGATGAGGTTCGGCAAGAAGGGAAAGTTGAGCACGAGATACATTGGTCCTACTTTCGAGATCATAGAAAGAATCGGAAAGGTAGCCTACCGTCTAGCCCTGAATCCCGAGTTAGCATTGGTGCACAATGTGTTTCATGTCTCGATGCTCAAGAAGTACCTACCTGACCCAACGCACGACTTAATCCAAGAGCCCATCGAAGTTCATGAAGACTTGACGTATGAAGAGAAACCTGTCCAGATTCTCGATCGCGAAGAGAAAGTTTTGAGGAACAAGGTGATTCCTTTGGTAAAGGTGCTATGGCGGAATCACAAGATAGACGAAGCTACTTGGGAACGGGAAGAAGACATGAAAACACGATATCCCGATCTTTTTATTAAAGGATTTTAGTATGTCCAAGTAAGAATTCTTATGTTTTTCTCGACTTTTGTTAATTTTCGGGACGAAAATTCTAATAAGTAGGGGAGATTGTGAAATCCCAATTTTTTTAGCTTAATTAAAAAGCTAAAATTTTTGTGTTCGAGTTACGTTAGTTTTTTTTTTTAATAAAGTAGTAGTGAATGATTTATTTATGTGGTAGTTTTTAAAGTTTTTTTTTTTTATGTGTTCTTTAGAGTGTTTTTGAATTTAATATACTCTTTAGATTACAAAATATGGATAAAATATATATAAGTTATATATTATAAATAAGTTATTATACATACTTTAATTTTATATATATATATAAGTATATATATATATATATATATTACTTTATTTCATAATATATGTATATGTAAGTTATTTATATATAAATATATAAGCGTGTAGGTATATATACATAGCAGTATTAAAGTTATAATCATAATAATAATAATTAATATATTAATATTAGAAGTAGGATTAGAGTTTGGGCTTTTAGGGTTTAATTAAACCATATTTAAACATCCCCTCCTCTTCTTTTAACGCTTCTTCTCTGCTCTCCCTCCCACATCTCTCTCTTGGTTTGAAAATTCGTAGCTCTAATTAGGTATGTTTTCTTTTCTCTCTGGTTCGGATTCCTTGAAAACGGTTTCTTAAAACGCTTGTTTTGGTTTTAAAAAAAAAATTTGCGTTGATTCTTTTTGGAAATGTTAGTTTTAAGTCTCTTCTATCTAAATCTGCAATCGAAAAATATTTTTATGAAATTCAGAATATTTTCTGATTATTTTCAAATCAGCGCACAGACCTGAGACCTATTACCGATTTTCAGACTTTAAACGCTTACTGTGGATTCAACAAATTTGGTTTTGCGTTGATTCTTTTTGAAAAAGTTAGGTTTAAATGTGTTCTATCTAATCCTTTAATCGAAAAATATGTTTATCAAATACAGAATATTTTCTCATTATTTTCAAAACGGTGCGCAGACAGTTTTTGACAAAAATTTTAAAGTTAGATTTTAGCACTTCTTTTATTTTTAATAAATAGTTGAAAAATTATTCTGACTGTGATGCCTTTACAAAAAGTGATCCAAATTATGTTTTATACCTACTGGAATTTTTACAGAAGTTTTCTCAGAGTTTTAATTTTTCACCGAAACCCTAATAGCCAAGGGTATTTTGGTAATTTCACTTTGAAAGTCGTTTTTGAAAATTTCCAGAACCTGAGTTGTCTTTAGAACTTCTTCAACAGTAGCTTAATAATTTTTTTCCCATCGATTAGGTTCCGAGCCGCGTAGCTTTTCTGACCCGTTTAGTTTTCCCGAGCCGTCCTCGACCAACGGTCGTGATTTCCGAAGCGAAGGTGAGAATAATCTCACTACAACACGGATTTTTCGAAAATAAAAATTTGTGACTTTGCAATCTGTTTTAGTTGTGTTATGTTACTTTATATGTTGTTTTTGTTGATATGTGTGATATGTTGATATGTTATGTTTCATGTGTTTATGGTGTGTTATGATTCAATTATGCATGTTATCTACAATATGTTCTTATTCCAAGCATGGTATCAAGTATGTCAATAAATTATATTGTTCTTGCATTTGACGTAATCAAGTAATAAGTTTAACAAATAAATAAGAGGGTCGTACCTCCTCGATCCAAGGAGGTAACAAGAGGATCTTCTCGAACCGAATCAAGGGCTCACCTAGAGAATTTCCTCATAAGTTTATCAGATAGATGAGACGTTATATGGGAGGTTGCAGCCCTATAGTTCATTACCAAAGTGTACACTGAAATTAGTACGACTACTCTAGGGGACCCTGAATTAAAATATGTCAGACTTTACTTTTTGATATCATGTGTCTCTATTTAGCAAGTGAAATACTAATAACTGGCTATGCATATTTATTGCTCTTGTTTTGTGAGTATAGTTATTCTCGCTGAGCGTTAGCTCACCTATGTATATTCGTCCGTGTTGTAGGTAAACAACCTATGAGCAAGTGAGGAGGGTGGATCAGCGGCGGCGATAGCGAGAGGGTTGGGTTATGGTTTCCGTTTTCGAAAATAAAAGACTTCCGCTTTGCTTTCAGTTTTTCAATAATCCAAACCCAAGGTTTTATTTTTCATAGTTTAAGTTATGTTTTTCAATTCCGTTAAAGGTTACGACTTTATTTATGGTATTTATTTACAATGGTATTTTTGGGTTTTAGTTTCCGTTTATGCAACTTCGACTTTTTGGTTGTTTTCGTTCATCAAGTTTTAAATGAAAATTTATTTTTAGGTTATGAGTTTTCAAACTTTATATTTTAAGTTATGTTTAAAAAAAATTTACCTCAAATTTTCTTAAGTTTTAACAAAAAAAGTAAGATAAGTAAGACGGTCCGAAAAGTCGGGTCGTCACAATATGGCAGTGTCTATTTACTTAAGATTTACGTTTATAAATATATGAAATTTGTTATTTACCTAATATTTACCAAACGTTGACTATTTAGCAATATCAAACGTTTAAGTTGGCTATTTTCCTAATGAAACTAATTTTAAAAATAAATTTTTTCCAGCTAAACTTAATAATCCCTTTTCAACGGTTAAATATTTAATTCCAACAAAAAATTTGGTTACCGAAAAATAAAAAATAATGCACACATTTCTATAAGACTCAAGGAAAAGTTATATACTAAGCACTCTGGTTGAGAAAAATTACTTGATATAATGCGAAATATAATTCTTCCTAACAACTTTGTGGAAAAGCCCGATAAATCTATTACTAATTATTATCTTCTATTTTTATTTCTCAATTATTTTACCCATTAACCTAGTGAATAGTTATGCAGCAATATGATTTTGGTAAGATCAATGGCAAGAGGTCGAAGCTGATATTTTGAGTACAAGAATTTATGAAAAATGTTAAATCATAAGATAAGGGAAAAAAACCCATCAAGAAATAATGATAATATTGGAGAAGTCGATGGGAACTTAAGGTTGGTAAAACATCTAAAAGAATGCGACAACGAAAGAAAATGAATTCGCTCAGAAATCACTTGTAATCACACACTCAACGAGTAGATGAAAAAAAACTACAATTTCATGGCCAATAAACAAACTACTAGTGTTGAGGTAAAATGAAGTGAAAAAATGTAGATGTGATACAATGCATGTGTAAAATATAGAAAGGACCCACAAAGAGGACATGCACATGGGTTTAAGCGTTGACACTCCTTCTTCCACTAAAACTTGGCTGCCGACAATATGAGAGTTTGTTTTGAGTAAAAGCATATCAAGTCTCTATTACTCAAATGTCTATTTATCAACCAAAAATATATAATTCTCTTTTTCATGTATTATAGGGTTTCTGGCTGGAAATTAACATGAATATTACTAATTCAACAACATTTTACCAAAAATTAACTATAATGCAAATTTATACAAATTTATTAATAAATAAATTGTAAAAAGATTGTTACACACTCTCATTGATTTGATCACAAAATTATTAGATTTTATGACAGATTAATCACGAAATCTAACAACTTCATGGCAGATCAGTCACGAAATCCAACAGTTTTGTAATCGATCTATCACGAAATATTGAATTTCATGATCGATATATCACACAAATTGGAGATTCATGACCGATTTCATGAAAGTAGGTATAACAGTCTTTTTACACCACATTTACTAATAGATTTGCAAAAATTTGCTTTATAGTTGATTTTGGTAAAATGATGTTGAAATAGTAATATTCATGTAAATTTCCCTTTCTTGCTCCCCTCCCCCCTTTTATCCTGAATCTTTTCTTTTGGCCTTTGTAGATAAAATTATAGCAGTGAATGGTCCTTTCTTTTGGACATTATGTATATCATTACTTATAGTAGATCCCACCTAACAATTGTTTATTAACTTATTCATAGTTTTATTGTAAATTTAGCTGTATTGTTCTTAGTATTTTTCATGAAAATGTTTAGCCTTTTCAAAATTACAATTTAGGAAGAAAAAAAAATAAATGCATATAACTACATTTAAACAAAGTAAAAAAAATATATATATATTAATAAACCACTACTGATTGTCTCCTTTACTCTCTTAGTCGTTTTATGAACCTTTTCTGTTTTCTTTTTTAAATATCATTGACGTTGAAATCATATATACAAGGTGATATTATTATGTTTGAGATCATCAAAAATCTCATGACGTTTGGAAATTGGAAGGTACGTATGAGAAAGACGGAAAGAGATAGACTATGAAGTTCAGCTCAGATTTTAGGTTCAAACTTCAAACAGCCCATAGCTTGATTCTAAGTAATAAATTAAATAGATAGTTCGGGGAATGCAAAGGAATGTCCCTAGAAATAAATGATGTTATAAACAACCCCCACTTTCTGTTACATTTAATACTATAATTTATGGCGTTTGAGACTTATTTCTTCTTTTTCCAATTATTTATTTATTTATTTATTTTCAGGTTTAGACATATATCTTTTTTTTAAGGCATTTAGACATATATCTGAAAAAAATAAAATTATATTCTTTTACTTCTAATTTTGTTTCCGATTAGACCGATCTCTGCCCCACTATACGTCTCATCCATTTTTTTCCCTCTCTCTCTCTCTCTCAATAATAATAATAATTTAAAAAAAAAAAAAAAAAAAAAAAAAACTCATGCTTACAAGTTACAACATTCATGGTTGATAAATGTATCTTTATTGTTATTAATTAATGTATCCTACCCCATTGATATCCCAATTCCCAACCTAGAACAAATCCATCCACGCTATAGTGTATCGACTATATTTATTTAAGTTTTCATCATAGTAAGCTGGTAAATTTTACAATTGAGAGTTCTAGCTGTCAAAATCTATTAAAAAAATAATGATAATTAATATCTTCAATTATTAACTTGCATTAGGGCTCCATGGGTTAAAAATACCGCGTAAAGTAGGGACACAAAACAATAAATTTTATATATATATATATATATATATATATATATATATATACACACACACACATCCACACAGTGACGGAGCCAGCTAAAGCCCGGGGGGCTTAAGCCCCCCCTCAATTTTTTTTTTTGCACTTTTTGCCCATTTTAAAAAAAATTACATTTTTTTCCCTTGAAAATTTATACTTTTGGCCCAATTTTTATAAATTTTTTACAATCAAGCCCCCCTGAATTTTTTTTTCAAATTAACCCCCCTGATGGGCTTTTCTGGCTCGGTCACTGCATCCACACACACACTAGTTTTCTGATTCTGATCATACATGTGAGTCTCTATTCTTTAGAATTATATATTTTTATTGCAAGGTTAAAACTGATGTGATTTGCTCTGATAATTCACCCCCTTATGTGAAAAGTAAAACAGATCGAATATGACGATATCATATACCAACAAACGAATTATTTTTTCTGCTATAGGTCAATTATTATTGACTTACGTGCATGTTCACACAGTTATTCAATAATAAGTGAGAATTTGAATGAGCAAAAAGGACTTTCACAACAAAACCAAACCCATCACTTCTTATTGATGATATAACAACACCATGGACTTTGTTTTCATCTTTCTCAACTTCATATTAAATAACAATGATAACACAACATATTGCAAACAACATACAACACACACATACACACACTTTTACCATAATATGTAGCTTATTAGAACACCAAATACTAATATTAATAATTAATACTTCATCTTTACTGCATATTCTATATTTTCCTAAACTATTAATTAAAACTTTGACTACCATACATATTTCACCCAAAAAAAATACTTCATGAGAAAAATTGATTATTAGTACTACATACCACCTCTTAATTACAAAGAAATACAAGACAAAAACATGCGGACGAAAGAGAGAGAGAAATAATAGTATCTGTAACGCAATAATATAAATGAAATATTAAGAATCCAATGCGCTAAACCTAATATTATCAAAGACGGTAACACCCAAAACAAATTGTTGAACTACGAGAAAAACCATTATCATCATCATCTTCATCATTATCATTAAAACCAACCTCGACTTCTTCTTTTTCTTCTTCTTCATTATCTCCTCTCGAGTCGAACGACGAGCTCGAGCTCGAAATCCAACTAACCGTGGTAGTACTTCCGCTACGAAACGTCGCCGAATCGAGCATCGAGCAATTCTCCAACGCCGTTCTCTTCGGGGTTGGCTTGACCTTGAGGCCCATAAAGTTGAGCCCTTTTGGAAAAAGCAAGCCCAACAAGTTGGAAGATCTACAACGCTTGTGTCGACGATGATGATGATCGTCGGCCTTGATTTTCTCGGCGACGAACTTGTTGTGCTTGGATTTAGGATTGTAGGAAGGCGGTGGGGTTAGAGTAGGGCCATGGAAATCATTAGGGAAAAAATTGTCGTTGTCCCGGTTTCGAAACGTCGGGTTTTTGGGGGTCCCGGGTTGCGATTCCCATAGAAACGGGATCGAGCCGGGACGGTCCGCGTAGTAGAGGACTCTTGAAGATGGATTTGCCATTGAGCTCTCCTTGGACAATAGCCTTGTGAAGAACTTGTCGTCTTGTTCAATTTTGAGTGGCTTTTGTGGCTTGGACATCTTGGTTCCACAGCTAGGACGACTCATGAGACAAAATATGTTTTGTATGTATGGTTTTGGTTTATGGGAATATATTGTTTTATGAAATTCTGTTTTAAGGGATGGCGTTTGGTGGAGAAGAAGGTGTGAGAGAAGTGAAGTGTAAATCAAGAGAGAGAGAGAGAGAGAGAGAGAGAGAGAGAGAGGTGTAATGTAATAAGCTTGTAGTTTCTTGATTTTGTTTGGTGAAATATATAAATATATTGACAACGTATAATATATGTACACGTATACTGTGTACAAGAGGTGTATCCGTGTATGCACAATATATGAATATCTTTTCGGAGCAAAAAAAAAATATGAATATGTTAACACATGGAGGTGAATTATTGTACTGTTTCACTGAAAAAAAATATATATATCTGTATAGACAATTCGTATATGTGGAATAATTGCACTGAAAAGATATGTCTCTTCGGTGCTGGTACAAAACTACAAATGTAGACTCAACAATATTATACATTCATGATTTTTTTTCTTGCCTTTCTCTTGTTTTTTTTGGAAATAATTAACTATTTATGTAGATCCCAAATATGGAAATAATTATTATTGTTTTTCAAAGAGAAATTGCATATTATAGACTTCAAAATAGTAAAAATATCATTACCAGACTCCTATTTCAATAATATCAAGTAGTTTTAACAATGCACTACGCGTAGTTGACTAAAATTGGTATAAACATATGATAACTTCGTTGTTTTCATCCGAAAGTTATGATATAATTAAGTTTTTTTTTTAAATAAAACATAGAAAAGGAGAGGGACAAAAGATGATGAGTAATTAAACAATACATAAACATATTTTTGGTGGAACGTATTTACAAAATAGAATCTATATATATAGAGAAATAGAAGTAAGTGAAAACAGTTAAGAAGATCGATATATAGTACATATATACTGACTTTTGTTAAAGATAAGTATTATATATATATATATATATATATATATATATATATATATATATATATATAACAACATGCATGCTACTTCGAGGTTACTAATTATTATTTTGTATAGGACCCTCAAATAATTAGAACAAAGAGAGAGACAGGAAGATTAGATTAAAAAATCATGAAGTTAAAAATAAATAAATTATAGTAAAAATAAATTGAAATCATATTAATTATCTTCATTTAAGGCATGCTATTTGTCAACTAGAAAAATCTTAGCTTACCTGTGTTATGGATTCAGATCTAGTGACATAAATTATATCACCTACCATTATAATCAATTTTCTTTCAGAATATCATGTGTAATACTTGTTTGAGTTTTCTATAATATATATGCATGCATAACCTAAGTGTACATACTAACGAATATCGATCTGTGTTTTTATTAAATAATTATTCAGTTTCCATTGAGTATACGTATGGTTTGATTGTAGCTATATATCATGTTGAAAACGATGAATGTTGTTTTTTCAGTGCAAGAAATAAATTGGATTCGCATGCTTTATATATGCGTAACTAAATTAAAGTGAGATCTAAGTTAAGCAAAAATGATTGACCACGTACATTATGATGATGAATATATAGCTAGCAACAATTTCAAATAGGGCTATAGCTAGCTCAGTCTAATAAACTTGTAGTGAGTAAGTTAATTAGTATTAGCTAATAATGTTTGTAAAGTTACTAAAATTCGTCCATGAGCCATTAAAACGTGTTTCAGTTGTCTATTATACACTTAATTATTACATCCTTTATTTAAAATAATTTCTGAAAAAAATGAATTATCAAATTTGAAATACCAAAGTTATATTGGGGAATTAATAATGACAATGGTAAAAAATAAACAAAATTGAAAATCTATTAACAACCTTTACTTATAAAAATATGGGTTTTGTGTGTTTTATAGGTATAAAAATGAATTTGGTTTTAACTTTACAGGGAAAATCAAAATTTTGGTTTGTTCAGTGATATAAAAGTAGTTTAGATTTATTATTACATATTGTTTAAGAAAAAAGTTTCATTTGTTGAAATATTAACGGTGGTGTTCGTAAATAGCCATGAAATTGTTGTCAAAATAAAAAATAAAAAATAAAAAAAAAAGGAAAAATTGTGTGTGTAGAAAATAAACAAAAATCTGAAAGAATGAAGAAATAATTGAAGAAACAAATCACAGAAAACGTACGAAGGCCTTAACTTTAAGCGTCCTAGTTTGTGTGATCTCTCAATATTTGTAAGAAGAAATGCTATGAAGACATTACTATATCCTTGATGTTTTAGAACAATATAAATTTACTCAATCTTTTTATATGAAATTTTTATAATTCCAACAATTTTACAATTTTTTTTTACACCTTAGTCCTAATAATTTATATATATATATATATATATATATATATATATATATATATATATATGTGTGTGTGTGTGTGCATAATCTTATGTATCTATATTAGAATTGTCCTTATTTATCTAGTTAAATAAAAATAAATAATAAAAAAACCATTTTAATATCTTTATAATTAAGAATCATACTAAAGTTTTATAAAATTATTTTAACTCATTTTCTAAGTATGTCCTAAGATTTATAACTAATTTAATCTTTTTAATATTAATTTAATGCCTTGCACCCCTAAAAACTATTGTTTCTAGCTCCAACCGTGCGAATGCGTATTTGATTTATTAATGTGATATTTTTTCTTCCATTTTTCGGAAGTATGCACGAGATAAACAATCACTTATACATGTCTAACATGTTAGACGCACTCAGGTTAATTAAGTCCTCAATATATCTTGTACTAACATGTTATTTTCGTACATCTTTGAATCTCTGTATAATTAATTTATATATATATATATATATATATATATATATATATATATATATATATAATGTGGAAGTCTCTTGTAATTTAAAATCACAATCGTATTTGATACTTGAAATATATTCGCAATTAGCGTGGTAAATACAAGTATTTTAAGCGTATTATATTAGACAAATGGTTTACTACATTTTTTGGGGGTTATTAATCTCAATTCATGTATAAAGATAGCGGAACAGTGAGAAAAATGTGAATAGTTAGATTAAAAAAAAAAAGTAAAAAAAAAAAAAGCTTTAATACTAAACAATATTGTTTGTAGTTTCGTTGGATCTTAAATATCTATTTATGAAATGATCGTAAATGATAGAGTACTATCGTTGAAAATTTGAGAGAAGTTTTAAAAGGAGAAGGTACTAGGATGCTGAGAAACTTTGAATGAAGGTACTCACTAATATAATTATATATATTATGTTACATGTAAAGGGTACATAATTAACACGAATTTAGACAACAAAAAAATTATTAACTTTAAATACCTTTAATTTTATTTTCAATATATTTTATGCTCAATCTCTTTTAGCAATTTCATATTTTCATTTATATATTTCAAAAGTTCAATAATCACATATAAAATTTATTATTAAACAAAAAGTAACTTTTTGTATTATTTTGTGTTTTCGATACTTTTTACGCATCTTATAAAATAAAGAGAAATTACCTCATTTATCACCAATTTCATAACATTTTCTCACTTTCCACCAAAAGACTAATTTGGCCCAAAATGTCATCATCTATGTCAACAATGTTGACATCTAATAGTGAAGGGCAAAAAGAGATGTCAACATTGTTGACATAGATGGTAGCATTTTGGGTCAAATTAGTCTTTTGGTGGAAAGTGGAAAAATGTTATGAAATTGGTGACAAATGAGGTAACTTCTCTAAAATAAATTGCTCGTAATCTGAAGCCATCATAATCAGACATAATTAATTGTAATTCAATAAAAAGAATAATTGGGCGGATCCAAATCTAGTGATTTTTTTACGTGGATTTGAATGAAAAAATATATGTCAAACGTGAACAAATTCAATATATATGAAAAAATGACAAAAGAATAAATAAGAAATTGGATTTTAAATTTTATTATAAGACTTTGGTGGTAAAATTGGGATAATAAAATACAAAATGAGATGGATGAAAGAAATTGAAATAAAAAATGAATTTGAAATTCAAAAAGATGATTTGAAGTTAAATGGCGATAAAAAAAATGGCTCTTTAAATACATAATCATAATAAAATTTAAGTTTTTTCATATAATTAATTTTTAGAAAATTTTAAGTAAATAATCACGAGATTTTATTAACAAAATAAAAAAAGACGTTAATATTTGTATATAATCGTTTATAATTATAAATAAACTATCAGACTTCAATTAGGCATAAATAGAACGCTAAAAATATCAAAATAATGTCATATCACTATAAAGATTATTTATTTTAAAAAAATTTCTATTTAGATATCTCTAAATTTTGGTGGTTTAGTTACTTATTAAAAAAATTAAATATAGGTACAATATTCATTTATTCAATTATGTGAGGGCATTCTAGTCTAAAATAAAATAAAAATTTCTGTAACTTTTCCAGTAAGAAGTCTTTATATATAACATGATTAATTAGTGTGGCTACTAAATAAAATGTTCTATCTGGTCATGTGTGTGTAATCATCTTAAATTTGAAGCTTTATCTCAGATTATTTATCAATTTTCATTTACACGTTGCTATTATTTGCAATCATATATAATATCTATAATATAAAAGTCAATCATCGATACATAATTAAATTTCCACTGCAAAATACATAGTAGTATGGGGTACAAAGTCAGATTAAAAAAACTGAAATCTGAACTCAAATTTCACAAAATAAAAAGTGTGAGCATTACAATTTACACCAAATTAGTAGTTATCGCTTTTAAATATAACTATCCCATTAGATATTAAATATGTTATAAATGCCAGCGAGTTATCAGAAAATTTATTATTGCTTTTGTTAGGAATATTGTCCACTTGAAGATAATGAATAAATGATTACTAAATTCGATAATAAAATTACTTTATTAGCATTATATGATTAGTGGGTTGAGTTCTAAATAATTAGAATCAATAACAACTATCTTCCATAGCCTCCGTATTAAACTGAGTCACGTGCTGGGCACCTGAGTTCGGGCGGTGTGCTAAAACATGGTCGATGACTGATATACGCCTGGAAAGCTATATCTAAAGTCATATATGTGGAACACATAGGTGAAGGCTGATCACTATGTGGGAGCATTCTACACTTGTGGTAAGTGTACGACTTGGACAGGTCTTGGTGTAGATGTGTCGTTTAAGGACCGTTACGACACACTAACCGAGGTCACTATGATGGTCACAGTGAGACTTGATCTAAATCCTGAAGTGATCATGGACACTGGGTTATGTTACTGGGCTCTTTGACTCATTCGCTAAAAGGCTATTCATGCTAATCACAGCTTATGTCTTGGGAGTTTTCTCAGAGCATAATTCGAGTGGGAAATGATTTACAGATACGGAATCCAGCCTTCCTGAAAGAAGGTTAATGTTCACTCACCTAATTCCAGAACCGATAGATTGCTAGCACTTTCGAAGTAAGTAACGTTCGAAAGAATCTTTCGCTGGGGAAGCAACAATGCTTAGGGCTGATATGTATCAAGAGAAGTATAACGGATAAATTGACTTCTCTCGATACGGGTTGAACCTGGAGGATCTTGATCACGAACTGACTATATCAGTGGACACTCGTCACGATGAGTAAATATAATTCTAGTATAAAGGAGAGTTCAGTCTTGGCTTACAAGGTGGAGTATTTGACCAAGATTAGACGAATCGATGGACAAAAGAGAAAGGACTATTTCGTCTTTTTCATCGGATTTGTTAAGCTTCTATTACTAGGTCCATAGTCCCCGATTCGGCTCTGATAAAGGCGGATAAGAACTTTCTTATAATAATGTTTATCATTATTAATCTCATTTGCTGTAATTGTGATTGACAGCATTAATTCTGGAAAACGGGTATTCGCAGAATTAAATAAATATTTATGGTAGAATTGTTTATTTATTGTTTGATCAAGTAAATAAACAATTATTAATTATTTGTTTATTGTTGGACCAAGTAAATAAATAATTAATTGGGTTTTAAGCGATTGGGCCTTGCACAAATATGAAAGTCGGATTTAGGGTTTTGGCACTAGGGTTTGCGCAAATCCCCTTGGCCGTGTGCATAAAAACCGATTTTTATAATATTGGTATTTACCAATATTTTCTCTTTAGTTGTTTAAATAAAGGAGAGAGAATAATATAAGATATTTTCCTATATTTTCTCCTTATTTAAAGGAGAGTATTTAGGAGAATATTTAGGAGAATAATATATTCTCCTTTATTATCTCACTAAATAAATTATTCTCTATTTAAATATCTCATAGATATTGATCTGATGGATGAGAGAAAAAGTATGATTCACTTGTTGAGATCCAAGGGCCTAGATTAAATCCTCTAGTGTGAACACAATAAAAGGAAATAAAATATTCTGGAAGATTCCATGAATATCTCATTTTTACTACTATAAATAGGGGTTCATGAGAAGGCAAAAATAGGCAATTAATTTGTGGAAAATTTCGTGGCTCTCCCTCTAGGGTGTGCGAAATTTTCAGCCTATCCCTCCCCTCGGAAATTCGTTTTCATTCTTAGTAAAATAAGAGCGAGATCTCGAAACACCTAGTTTCGTGATATAGTGAGATAAAGACTGTGCCCACTCATCTTTCTTATTCGCCTCGGAGATTACGTTTCGGAAGACTAAGGTGTCATCCTCGAGTCCTTCATCAAGACGACTCAAGACGAAGACGGATTGTGAAAGCTTTTAGTTCGTGAGCCAAAAACTGTAAGTATTCGTTTTTGCTCTATATCGGTTGCTTGACTTATATGCTCTCGTGAATTAAATTAATTAAACATAACTAGATCTTGTTAATTATAACCATAATTTAATTAACTTATGATCAGCGTAATTAATTATTTTTTCCGCATTAATATGGTTATATGGTGGAATCATCTCAAAAGAGGCGCGTCGGAGCGATCGTTCGTGTCCGATGCGCGCTCGATCCACCAATAGCTTTCACTTCTCTTTTTAATTCTTCTAATACACTTAGGTGGGAAAAAAAGTTTTTTTTTTTTTTTTGAAAAATTAATCGAACTAAGCCACTTGAAACGTTGAAATTGTAATCTAGCCAACGTTTCGTCCAAATTTTCACTCTAGCAAAAAATGATGACGTGTCTTAATTATGTAAGATGTTAATTACTATAATATCATCTACTAGAATTTGCTTACAAAACTTGTAGCCCACGTTTGATTAACCAAAATTTTCGAAATTAATACATGTGTATATATTTAGAATTTAAAAAAAAAATTATATATTTGGCAAAGTTTGTTAATGAACATTTTCTTATTTCTTTCTAATTTTTTGTTAATCTCCGCTGCTTTGTTAATTTCTGTTAATTATGGTAAATTTACATATGTGCGGGTAGAGGTCGATGGTTTTATCAATTGATATTTCTTTCCTTTCCTTTAATACGCATTTAATACGGTGTTATTCACAAGCCGATCAAATTTTCAATACGAATTTTTGAAGTTAATATACGTGTATATATTTAGAATTTTAAAAAAATTCCATATTTGGCAAAGTTGGTTATTGAGCGTTTATTTCTTTCTAATTTTTTTGTTAATCTTCGTTGCTTTGTTAATTTCAGTTAATTTCCGTTTATTTTACGCACGATAAACTTCGGCTGACTGAAACGTTGGCTAGTATTTGATTTCTATGATTTATGTTACATAAGAGTATTTTCGATATTTTATAACATTTTATTTCTGTAAATGACTAGATTACAAAATTTACCAAACGTTTGTTACTTCCTTAAAACCATGTTTGAAATTGGCTACGTTGCTAGATTACCCTTCTTTTTTTTTGCATCAAGGGAAAAAGTGATTTGTAAATAGGAATATACGACGCATCAAAAAATAAATTTGTGGGTAAATAGAGATCTTTTCTTTACTTTTAAATATATCATGATTAATTTAAAATATGTAACATATTAGAAGTAGAACAAGTCTCCACCGGTGTCAACTCGTGGTACTAAAATTATTAGAAATAGAGATTTAAATAACGAATTATATTTTTTATGAATTAGAGTTTATGAAAAAATAATTATGAATTAGAGTTTATGAAAAAATAAATATGTATTTAATTTATTATAATTATGATATTAATTTTTATTATTTTATATGTTGAGGAGTGGCCTTACATCCAAAACAAAAAAATTTAATGGAATTATAGAACACAACACACACCATAAAATATAAATAATATATAGTCGCACATTTTTTAAATTTTGAGTGTGAAAGGTTCACCATATTTTTTTCATTACGTGTGATTTCCGTATTCATTTTGTATGCCTTGGTATACTTAGGGATACGAATTTTCTTGGTCATTTCCCTTGTTACATATGGGGAAAACGAAAAGGAAAGGAATTTAATTTGTTGAGGATATATTGAACTGTTAATTTAGTTTGAGCCCACTTTAGGTAGCTTTCTATTAATACACCAAACGTTATAAACAAAAACGAACCCCACTAGCAGATATGAAAATTTTCAATGCAGATCTCTAGCCAAAAGGTTTTAAATACCTGAATATACTTTTATTATCTTCTTCATAATTTCCGATTTTTAATCGCAATGATTTAAAATATTTTTTCATATATGAATCTCATATTTAAGATATAATTTTTTTTTTTTCATGGATCTCAATTAGACAAGACCCCTAAAATCACAATTTGCAACAGATTAAGAACTGCGTTTTCGCACATGATTCGTGTAGTAATTTGATAATGACTTATTACATACATAGATGGATAAATTACATGTTATTTTATTGTATTTTGACATATTATTCTGTCAAAATGTATGGCTACACTAAAAAGAGATTTAAAAAAAAAAAAGTGAAAATGCAAGAGTATCCCTTGAAAACGATGCATAATTACCATTCTCTTTAAATAAACATATTAATGATCTCAGTGACTTGATCAAACTCAAAACTTTTGTATGGCAGCTAATATCATTGTAAAGCTAAAATATATACAATAGGCACCTGCATACATAGTTATGTACTTATGTTCAAACCTTTTTTTTTTTAACGGAGTGTTAGATCTTGTTAATGTTATTCTTTAGACAAACATTTAATATCTAGCGTGATTTGATCGATGTAGAGAATTATGCAAATATTCATGTCTTCATCGTTGACCTAGGTTAGTAAAGAACTCTAGATGACTGGTGTAATCATTTGAACTATTATCGTGTTGCATGTAGTTGTTTTAATATGATTAGAGGCCGAGATGATAACAATCCATCAACTGCATAAGTTTGTTAGAACACTCAAGAAAAATTAGTGGATAGTTTTGATATAGTGAGATTGGCATTCATAGGAATAGTTAGTTTCGGTGAAGTCGTGACCCTTATTTTTCCTCTATTGAAAACTCGTGATTATTCTTTGTTCTTATCAAATTAATTATTGTCAATCGTTCAAAACCATCGATCGTTTGCTTGGAATCAACTCGCAATAAATTAGATTAAATCGTTAACTTTTCTAGTCTTCGTGAGATCAACGTTCGTTCTTACATTCACTATATTATTTGGGCGATACATATACTTGCGTTTATTGCAATATAGACTTTATGACAGGTATCTTATTCACGGTTTAGTTTTAAAATACTCCTGCATTTTACTCTACTTAGCTAAACAAACTTAAGTGACAATTTTGGTATAAGTTTGAAATAAGTGATGGCTGGTGTAATTTAAAAAAAAAAAAAAAAAAAAAAAAAAAAAAAAAAAGGAAGTGGTAAATATCATACTCATAAAATGTACTGTTTAAAATATTGTTATTAATATATAACCTTAGCTAATGATACACAAATAAATATTTCATTCATTTCTTTCTTATATGACTTCGCATTTCCCAAGTTGGAGCTACCCAAGACAACGGAAACATGTCGTATTAATTTGTTATTTCCTTCCCAACGGTCAAACGACAACTATCAGACCTGAGTACTGAATTTTATCTTTTCACATCATTAGTTGGAGTTGGACCAATTAAAAAGCTTTTACACGATTAGTCCGTTGAACCAAAAAAGAGTAATAAAGAAAAGAAAGTGTCCGTTGCAAAAGACAAGAAACGACACGCGCATCATGATAAGACCAAACTACCCTCACTATTATTTCAAACCTCGAAGCGTGCACAAATACACCATCACTAACACTTGAACTGCTCTCTCTCTAAAACTAAAACCCCCCAACTTTTGTCTGTACTCTTTTATTATATTTCCCATTTTTCCCTCAATCAATGTCCGTACTTCTGGTTCTTTTCCGGGGCTATTTTCGGAAACCCAATTAAAACCCGTCCAAACGTACATATTCACAACTACTCGTTCCTTGCTCACTTCACTCTCACTCTCTCTCTCTCTCTCTCTCTCTGTGCAAGTCGAGTGTTTCGCGGTTTTGCAGTTAGCGTTATTGGAGATATTTGGGGGTTTTCTGGGAAGGAATTTGATGGCGGAAACCCTAGAGGTCTCGGAAGAAGCGAAAATGGCGGGAAGTCCGAGGGCGGAGATCGACACATCGGCGCCGTTCGAATCCGTGAAGGAAGCGGCGAATCGGTTCGGCGGGATAGGGTTTTGGAAGCCTTCGAACGTTGCGAAGACTTCTCAGCCAAAGGTATTCTCTCATTGCTCCGTCTCTCACTCTATCTAGCGCTGTGAATAGGAACTATAAAAGAAATGAAGGGTTTTGGCTGAATAGCGAATAGTGCTTGTCAGTGGAAAATGAGGGTTTGGTGTTTTGGGATTCGGAATTTTTCGCTTTGCCTCATTTGTGATTGTTATACTGCGTGATTTTTCTCTTTTTTTTCCCACTGAAACTAGAGTTCATGTGTAAAAGTTGGGCTTTACAGTCAAATGGAAATTATTTTTGTTTTTATTACATTCTAGCTAAACTCAAATGTTAGGCTATGATATGAAAATCTGTTTCTGTTTTCTTTCTGATCGTATTCTCTCAAACCGGATTTTTATTTGGCAAGTTCTAGCCTTGTATTGTTTTTTGTTTGCTCTTGTCTGGGTCTGTTTTGTGCTCTGTAACAATCTATTTGTACATGTAGTGCATTTTCCTAGGATAACTAAACCTTGTCTATTGACATTTTTTTTGTTCTTCGTATTATTAGAAGATTGATACGGGAGCGCTTGATATAGTTAAACTGGAGGAGCAAGCGTTATTTCTGGAGAAAGACCTGATTGTGAAAGAAAAGGAAGCTTTGGATGTTCTGAAGGAACTCGAAAGCACTAAGAAGGTCGTGGAAGAGTTGAAGCAGAAGCTTCAGAAAGAAACATCCGAAGTCAATCTGGCTCTCGAGGCGAACAATTCGACTCTGGTCGTGGACGAAGCGGATAAGGAAAATCACGGTGATAACGAAGCGAATCGACCGGTTGAAAGTGGGAATAATCATCACTGTCCTTCTTCAGCTCCGGGTTTGATCTTGATGGAATTAAAACAGGCAAAAGTCAACCTTAGCAGAACAACCACCGATCTGGCTGACATACGGTCTTCTGTGGATTCGTTCAACAAGAAGTTGGAGAAGGAACGACTCGCCCTTGAGAAGACCCGCGAGAGGTTGACTCATAATTCCTCGCAGATCTCGTCTCTGGAAGGAGAGCTATCCGAAACGAAGCTAAAGCTAGAGCTGGCAAAAGAGGCCGAGAAAAGAGACGGGTTCGACAATCCGATGGAGATTTCGAAGGAGCTTCACCGGTTGAGCTCCGAGGTGGAACAGTTCAAAAGGGTCGGAGAAGCCGCGAGATTGGAGGTTCAGAGAGCCACGAGGGAGATCGAACAGACGAAGAGCAGGATAAGGACCGCCGAGACGAGGCTGATCGCTGCTACGAAGATGAAAGAGGCCGCCCGAGCCGCCGAAGCCTTTGCTCTCGCGGAGATCAAAGGCATGTCCGACTCTTCCAGCGTCTCCAAAAAGGAAAGAGTCACTCTCTCGTTCGAGGAGTACTCTTCGCTGGTCCTCAAGGCCCGGGAAGCCGAGGAGCTCTCCCGGGAGAGAGTATCGGAGGCGATGCGTCACGTCGAAGAAGCGGAAGTGTCGAAAACGGAGATTCTGAAGAAAGTCGACGAGGCGGCCGAGGAAGTGAGGACGAGCAAGAGGGTTTTGGAGGAGGCTCTGAGCCGGGTCGAGGCCGCGAACCAAGGGAAGCTCGCGGTCGAGGAGGCTCTCCGGCGATGGAGATCGGACCGCCACAGCAACAACAACGCTGGTCAGAGGAGACGATCTCACGGCTCGTCGGCCAAGTTCAAGAACCAGCTTCACCACCGGAGAGACCCGAGGCTGATAGACGTGAACGGGCTGAGCCTAGTCTCCGATGGGTCGGTGCCGGTTCTGAGGCCGACGCTTTCGATCGGCCAAATCCTGAGTCGGAAACTGCTTTCTCCGCCGGAGGAGACCGAGCCGCGATCGTCCTCCGGGAGAAGCAGTGGAGCCGCGAGACCCAAGGTGTCTCTGGGTCAGATGCTGAGAAGACATAAAGGCGATCATCAACGTCCTTCCTCGTCTGTGAAGCTCGAGAAGGAAAGCAATTCTTGTGGTGGTGGTGGTGGTGGTCGGAAGCAGTTTTCCGGCAAGAGAAAGAAGTTTGGGTTTTCGAGGATTTCGCTGCTTTTGGCGAAGCAGAGCAAGAAGAAGAAGACTAGTCTGAACTTGAGGTAGTACGTGAATGTATGTTTTTAGCTGTGGAATCATATGATCTCTCTGAATCGCTTCTGACGTAACTCTAATTAGTAGTTGTTTAGTATTATTGTATTGCTTCTCATCGGTTTGTTGCTTGGGTATGAAAATGAATATGTATCTCATGCTAGAATGGTATGTTTTTAGGTGTGGAATCATATGATCTCTCTGAATCGCTTCTGACTAACTCTAATTTGTAGTAGTTTAGTATTATTGTATTGCTTCTCATCGGTTTGTTGTTTGGGTATGAAAATGAACATGTATCTCATGCTTGACACGTAGTGTTTGAGTTTCTGAACCTGTTATGGAATTACGTTGTTCTTTTGTAACTGTAATTGCAATGTTGTAGTACCAAGAAATTTGAGTTTGCTTAAGGGCTCTCAAATCACTTGACTTGAATTTATTTTAGCATCCATTTAGTGTTTTGAGATGCTGAACTTATAATGAAATTTCGTGAATTTCTGTAACTTTATAAATGGCAATGTTCTAGTGTACTGACTGATTACACTCTAGTTTAGTATTGTAAGAGCACAAATTGATAAACTTATGGGGCTTTTTACAATTCAGTGTTAATTGGAGTGGGAAACAGAGACACTTGCATATATGTTAGAAATTTGAAAAAGCGATATATGCCAGATAATTCCTTCATTTTCGAAAAACATAGCTATTTTTTGAAAGGCATAGCTATCGAAGTTCTAAACTATGCTCCATAGATGTCACTTCTTTTGGCGTCCCGATCCGTTCGTCGTTCCTTCAAGATGACTATTTACAATTTACTACACTATTTTTGCGCGTAGTTTCAAAATTATCACGTACAATTTCGACGAGTTAAAAAGTTAGTCATTTGTGTTCATAGACCCACCTCAAGTCCTAGCCACCGTGAATTACGGCTGAGTTCTAGGATTGGGCCTATGGTACGAAATATTCTGGCCTGCCCTAAGCCGAGGTCCCTCAAGGGCTGTAGAAACGAGGTCCTCGCTGGTCTTGTAACAGTTAACACGGCTTACAAAAAAGCTTTCCATTTGAGAGGGTTGATTAATTCATTCAAATACATGTTACTTTGTTTATAAGAACTTCTTTTATTTTCTTCTAGGGAATTATATTTCATGGCAATTGGTACTAGGTGGACAGTCTGGTCCGGTCCGATCTAAAATCGGTTGAAAAATAAATTTGGATTGGTCTAAACGGTTTTATAAAAATTAAATAAGATCGGATCAAATAGGAGTAAAAACCGGACCGGACTAAAATGGTCCGGTATAGACCGTTTTAGACCGTTTCGTTTTAAATCAATAGACCGTTTTAAATCGGATGGTTTTAGACCAGACCTTTTTTTACCTATTTTTTATTTTTATTTTTCTTAAATATTAGGATTTTTTGTACGATGTAGCCAATTCAAACTAAGTATTTAACAAAATAGCCAATGTTATAAGTTAGTGTATTCTAGTCACTTATAGTGTAAAAATAATAATATACCTTGGATTTTCAAAATAATTAATATATGTGTCCAAAATTTTAATCCACTATTTTTTAATGCACTTTATATATATATATATATATATATATATATATATATATATATAATAGTTTCAAAACTAATTCTATCGTCAAAATTAGACAATAAATTTTCAAAAAATATAATCATACCTTCAATTTCGTTAATCAAGTTTCAAAATACACAAACAACTTAGTGTTTTAGTTGAAAATGTGAAAAGAGTTATCAAAACCCTTATAGATTGTCAATTTCTCTTGTATATATCATTATTTTTATGTAAAGACAATTTTCTTGGAAGAAACCTGTAAATGATCATATTTAACAAGTCAAAACATTACAATTAAACCTACCGCTTAAAAACTCAAAATTAAAATGAAGAAGCAGGTGACCATTTAAGTAGTTTAATTTGGATATCAAATTACTTGACGAAAAGCTTGTTAATTATTTAGCTCATTTAATTATTTCGAAAATTTTGGTAACATGGTACTTATTTATTATTATTATTCACCAATTCGAATATTCTGACATACCAGACTGATATTTATTTTCTACAATTATTGATTTGAACTTCCCCTAATAATGCCATTATTAACTCCCCCATACGCTCCCAAAAGCTTGCTTGACCCAAAAGCAACTGATGATTAGGACGAGACCAATGCTCTCTATCTCTACTCTTATTATACTTATCCTATTTTCCCGCTAAAACTACAATCTTACCCTCGTCCAATTCAGCACGAAACATTCACACCCATACTATAATTGACACGTGTCTAACCCGCGAAAATATTCCTGGTCCTGTCTGCACTGGATAATAATATCCCAATCAACGACTCCGAATATTAAAAAAAAATATATAATAACAGTAATTATTAATAATAATGAATAATCGATAAACCAACCACTAGTCTTGCTCCTTCATCGCCTAATCCAACACTCCAAAAAAAAAAAAAAAAAAAAAAACCTTCATTCCTCTCTAGCTTTTGATTGGAAGGTACGATCGAGAACCAGAATAAATTGTTTTTTTTTCTGGATTTTATTTTCATGTGTTTCAATCGATTCCGTTGATTAGCTGAGGATAGATTTGGATGCCTTAATTACAAGTTTTTTTTTTTTTTTCAATCCCTATTTTGTCGGAGTTTGGAAAGGACTATCGATCTTTTTATAAGCTTTGATTCTTCTGTTTGTTTCTGTGTTGTTCCAAGATCTTTCGCTGTATTTACTCTCTCTTTTGTTTTGTATGTGATTGGATTTAGCTTCTGACTATTCAATCTGATAATCACGATGGAGACTGTTATATGATCTTATTTTTTTTACGAAGCTTAAACATGATAATAGTTTATGGTAAATATATCTAATTTAGCATATTTAAATTTTTGTAGTTGTAATTTTCCTTGATTTGAACATATGGTCAACGGAAATTATGAAAACCTAGAAAGCGGTTATAATGTATTTTTTTTTATTGAAGAATTAGGTTGATGATCAATCTATTTCGCGAATTTTCATATTGGATAAAATCGCTTTACAAAGTTGATTCTGGTTCTTAGGCTCTCTTGGTTAACTCAAAAAGTTTTTGTTTTCTATTTTTTAATTTTTGTAGTTGTACTGAAAAATTATTTTGCAGTTGTTTTCAAAAAGCTGTTTGGTACAGTTTTTATTTTTGTTTTTGAGAAAGTGAAAAAACTGAAAAAAAATGTTTGGTATAGTTTTCATTTTTGTTTTTGAAAGAATGAAAAGAGAAGATGAGGAGAAGGAAAAGAGAAGAGAAGAAAAGTTTTTCCAAAAACACATTTTATTTGTTTTCAGTTTTCTTTACTTTTTTACAAAACAACTTCAAAATTTTTTGAAAATTTTTTCCGAAAAATTAAAACAAACACATTTTCACTTTTTGTTTTCAATTTTTTCAACTCAAAAAGTGAAAAACAGTTTTTGGAATGAAAACCAAACACTACCATAATTATAAAAGATCAATGATTTTGGCGAATGGAATGTGTTTGAATTTTAATTTTTTTCTATTATTAGAAGCCAATTTGGATTCTGTTCACTTACTAATTTAATGTTCAATTGTTAAAAGAGTGAAAATTATGTGGTAGTGAATAAGTTTTACTATCAGAAGCTGAGTTTGATCAGAAAGTAGCACTAGTCACGACCCGACATGGTCTTGATCACAGCTCTTTTATTTTAGTTATTTGTGGACTGTACTTCATATCTTTGTAAAAATAATTATTTACGTGATGCTTCAGGTATAATGGATGTGAGAGTTGCGTTCTTGGTTCTTTTCTTATTGGCTGCAAATCGGTGTTGTGATGGTAGACAATATACAAAACCTTTGTCAGGTAAATCTTTCGATCTTTCACCTCAAAACTTCGATTCTCTTCTTCATGGGAGATGTGGAGTGTTTTCCTTTCATAACTAGTACATGTGGTAGGTTTTGCTGGACTTGGTATTGATGTTCATTTTATATTCTAAAACACTATATAAGGATCTCCGTTTGCTTGGCTTTTGTGTTTTTGTTTCGGATGTCATGTTTAACAGAGTTTCGGTTTTAGTAGATATCGGTAATGGTGCTCTGTATTTATTATGGGCCCTTTAAAACAAATTTGGATCTTCACAATGTTAACTTTGAGATTTCTAGGTTCTGTGTCTTGTAATAAAAATAACACCTGAGCTATTGACCCTATATTATGTTGCAGAAGTACAGCTTGAGACTCGAGACGGTGAAATCCAGACCTTGACAGATGTTTCCAAGAAGGAAAAAATATGCACTTTGTGCGAGGAATACTCTTCTCAGGCACTTAATTACCTTAGTCAAAACAAGACCCAAGCCGAGATCACTGAATTGCTTCTTCAATCCTGCTCCCAATTGCACTCCTTGAAGGAAAAGGTAGCTTAACTTTTTTGCTTGATCCAATGTTGTCATAGATGTTGTAACTAAAAATTATGATAATCAAAGGAAAAATGAAAGAAAGGTTGTATAGTTTTGATGTTGGTCTTCAGAGATGTATGTTAATGTGTATTGGCGGTGTTGTCCTGCTCGAAGTTTCTTATAGATTTTATGTTTCTTTCTGTGTGGAACTCTTTGTTTGTTGACAGTGTGAAAGATTGGTGAACTACTATGTTCCTCTATTCTTCCTACAAATTTCAGAGATTCAACCAGCAGATTTCTGCCAGAAGGTCAACCTATGCCAAGAAGTTGTAATGGTTTCTACTCAATTTCGTGAAGATTGTTGTGGGTTATGTCACCGTACTATTTCAGAAGTATTGACTAAGCTGAAAGATCCTGATACCCAGGTTAGAATCTTTTGAGGATAAGACAATCCGCTTGGTGATTTCTTGTTTGAATCAAATGTTTTGACCAGCTTCTCTAACTGTACCTCGTCTTTACAACATCAAGGAAGACAATGAATAAATTGTTGATGTTTTTTTTCCACGCTTTTGCTTTTGCGATCAAGAAGTCATTCTGGATTACTTACATTCGATCAATGCCCCTAATGAGACTGAAACAATTGATAAACATGCTTTAAAATGCTCATTTTAAAGCACGTATAGATTACTGCGAAAACATATGAAGATAAACTGATCTGTTTTAGTATCTGATTGCCGTAGGTAAAACGATGTTTGGAAGGCTAGAAATCATCCTCTTTTTCCTTAGAAAATTCACGATTAAGAAACTGCTGTAATCTCCGCTGATCAAACAAATGAATCCCTGAGATGGCTATACAATGTTTCATTTACACTGATTTTAATAAGCTCGTCATGTGTGCAACGTTGTAGTATCCAAAATACACTTTTTTGTGTTTATTCATTTGTTAACCCTTCATGGCTGAGTACTTATCCGATATACTTTATCCTATTTCAGATGGATATTATTGAGGTTCTTTTGAAGGCATGCAAAGCAATGAAGGACAATGAGAAGAAGGTGAGCAATTGATAAACTCTTTTATTAGATAAAAAGCTTTAACTTAGTGATTAAAACTTCGGTTATGACATGAATAGCTTGCTTCAGATTGATCCATGTTCCAATAACTTACTAATCTAGTTACTAAACCCAGCGCCAATCAATCCGTTATCTAGGTAAAAAAAAAAAAATTATTTGAAGAATGAGAATTTTGTATGTTGAATCGTTTGGCAGTGCAAGAGGATGGTATTCGCATATGGACCGCTGATCCTTTCTAACACGGAGCGATTCCTGGAAAAGAATGATATTTGCGCTGATCTTCACGCCTGCGATTCGGCCGCACATAAGAATTCAAACGCCGGTG
Source organism: Urtica dioica subsp. dioica (assembly GCF_054948205.1). NCBI lineage: Eukaryota > Viridiplantae > Streptophyta > Magnoliopsida > Rosales > Urticaceae > Urtica > Urtica dioica. The sequence goes on along the minus strand of NC_142757.1, from coordinate 50,334,114 downwards.
AAGCTTTGGTTGCGGACTCTTGAAGCGCTTACTAAACCATTCGAACGTAGAGAAAATAATCGATTTCTTAAAGTGCAAGATTTAAAGATAGTTTGCTTGCTGTAATATATTTATTCTCGTTATTCTATATGCGTGCGTACCTGTGTTTGTATCCTAAGAAATGTCTTGTATTTAAATGATTATTCATCAACTCTTATTCGGATGCTTGCTTTAGCCACAACAATCATGTTGTTGCGCCTGTATAAATTCACTCTTTCAATTCCAGTGATGTTGTCATATTTTCTTAATTTGCAGAAAGAAAAAAGAGAAATTGCCTAATTTGACACCGATTTCATAATATTTTCTCATTGAGAAATTGCTTAATTTGCCACTAATTTCATAACATTTTCCCACTTTCCACCCAAAGACTAATTTTTTTCAAAATGCCACCTCTATGTCAACAATGTTGACATCTTATAGTGAAGAGCAAACATAGATGTCAACATTGTTGATATAAATGGTGGCATTTTGGGAAAAATTAGCATTTTGGTGGAAAATGGGAAAATGTTATGAAATTGGTGGCAAATTAGGCAATTTCTCTTTCTCATTTTCCACAAAAATATTAATTTTTCCCAAAATGCCACCATAGATGTCAACAATGTTGACATCTATGTTTTCTCTTCACTATTAGATGTCAACATTGTTGACATAGATGTCAACATTGTTGACATAGAGGTGGCATTTTGGGAAAAATTAGTCTTTTTGGTGCAAAGTGGAAAAATGTTATAAAATTTGTGGCAAATTAGGCAATTTATCAACAAAATGGCCGGTGATATTTTTTGTAAAAGAGAAATTGTCCAATTTACCACCAATTTCATAACATTTTTCTACTTTCCACCAAAAGATTAATTTGGTCCAAAATGCCATCATCTATGTCAACAATGTTGACATCTATTTTTGCTCTTCATTATTAGATGTCAACATTGTTGACATAAATGTCAATATTGTTGATATATCGATAGTATTTTGGGCCAAATTAGTATTAAGTGAGAAAATGTTATGAAATTAATGACAAATTGAGACAATTTCTCTTTTGTAGAAATCGATTGCATAAATCTCCGTTATACTCGGACTCAGTCACGTAGATGATGAGAATACATGTTTATAAATACGTTTATAAGCTGTATTGAAACTCACCTAAATAGTCGATTATCTTCAAATTCGTTCTCTCTCTGCCTCTATTCCTTACACGTTGCATGTATTGCAATGATGTCTTGAATCACGACTTTTGTTACGCATAAATTCAACATTCCCTTTCTTCTAAATTGTCACACCGTTCAATTTTTCACCTATAACATTGAAAAAACCTAGGACTTTTGTTACCCTTTCCTAGACGGTATTAAGGGGACATTTCCTTAACTAAGATTAAATTAAGGGACATTTCTATTTTCCTATTTTTTTCAAAAATTTACCAAATTAGGACTAGTAAAAAAAAAAATTCTCGATGGGCTGAGCGAGAAAATAGAAAGAAAGAGAAAAAATAAGAGATTTTATTGGGGAAGATTGTAGGTTGATAATTAGTATGATGGTATAATAGGTAAAATTTTGTGTATCTCTCGTTAGACTTTTTTTTTACCGGTCCTAATTTGGTAAATTTTTGAAAAAAGTAGAAAAATGGAAATTGACCTTAATTTAGTCCTACTTTTGACAATTTTCCAAAAACCTACGACGTTTGTTACCCTTTCCTAGACGGTATTTCTTTAGTTAACTCGAATCTTTTGAGTACAGCCATATTATAGATAATTTGTTTCTTGTGTATGTTTTGATCAGTCTCACCTAATTATAGACACGGTTTATCTTCATCTAATTTATTGGTTTCAATTTTATTATCATCAAAGCTTTGTTAAAATTCAATTTAAAGGTTTTAATTCACTATATATACTCGTAACTAAACGTGAAGCTTTGATGTTTAGCAACGAGCTGGGGCCTTGCAAAATCATACATAACCAAAAATGGTTACAATAATATTTTGAATAAATATTGTAACAATGTTATCTATCGACAAACAAGAATGAAAACAAGACTTAACTTGAAAATTACTCGAGTAATAATTAATGTACATCAAGCCTAAAATTTGAGACTCCGGAAAGAGCCTTATCTGCTATTTGCTACACTTTTAACTAAAACAAAAATATAACGCTTTGAATTGGGGAGTGCGATAAAAAAAATGGGAGATTAAAAATTACTGAGTAATAATCAATGTACATCAAGCCTAAAATTTGAGACTCTGGAAAGAGCCTTATCTGCTATTTGCTACACTTTTAGCTAAAACAAAAATATAACGCTTTCAATTGGGGAGTGAGATAAAAAAAAAATTGGGAGATTTGTTTAATGCCAAAACATGCTTTTTGGCTAAAGGGAAATAGGAGAAGTTGAAACAAATAATGAGAATTTTACATTAGATCAAGCCTAAATATATCATCATTATTCAACTTCTTTCTTTCCTCTCTTTTTTTGGCACGAAAACTCTAGTCATCTATGGGAACAAAAATGTACCCTGATAAAATAAATAAAAATGTTACAAAATCATTGAATTTTATTGTCAAAGACAATTACTTTCGCTTAGAGGCACGCTTGCCCTGGCCCTTCTTAGGCGGTCCCTTCCCTCGCCGTTTCAACATTTCAAGCCTTGCTAATCGCCTGAGATTCTCACATTATTAGATAAAAACAAATTATGAATAAACAAACAAAAAAATAGCCAAAAAAAAGTTTATAACTTTGCTGTATGAGATAAGGGCAAAAACATATCATGAGTTTTATCAAAATGACCTGAATATAATTCGGTTTTCAAGTAGAAAATAACAAGTTTGGTTTTGTTAAAAATTAAAACTACGGATCCAAGTATTTCGGAAAAAAAATTATGTATTCTTACAGTTTCATCTATTCTAATTTTTGTATTAAAATATAGGTGCATATTTTGTATGGTATGTTGTGTGAGAGGTAATATACAAGTAGACATTTATAACTTTGTAAGACAAAAACATCATAGATAAATAACAAAATCTAATTTGATTTAGTGGATGTGATACATGCTACACACACACATATGAAAGTGAAAAGTGATAAACTTGACCATTTTTGCAGTTTATTCTAACTTTGAGGACAATGTTTTTTATAATAAAACACAAGAGAGGTTGTTGTGACAATTGAAAACACGAAGTATTCATGTCATTCTGATATATGTCATGGAATTTTTTGTTTTCTACTTTTTTTGTGCTATCTTCCCCTATAAATTGGTGCTCAGAGAGAAATAAAGTTTTTTGTTTTTCCCAAACTAAATCTTCAACAAATTACCCAAAAGCTAGGACTCAACAATCATGAGTTAGAGAGACACCCATCAAATAAAAAAGGGTAATCCAAGTTTTCTTTAAGCCAAAATTCTTCTCACAACAAGCTACCCAACCAACTTTTTCTTTCATGAAAAAAAAAATATTGATGATCATAAACCAGTAAAAACTTAAAAGAAATTCAATCTCGGACCAAAACACTAAAATTGATCTCACACGTAAAATAATTTCAATCCAAAAGTATAAATATTTCCAGGAATTAGCTAATTCAAAGTGTCACTCAGTGTGAGCTCCTAGAGCTGAAAGACTTAAGATTGATAGACTGATTCATATCATCGATTAATTTCATACCAATGAAACTAACTAACTAACTATACCTAGCCACAATTAGAACACTCTGTAACTAATAGACCTAGGGTTTATCATCATTGGGGCTTAAGCTTCAGATTTCTGTAACTACACAACTATGTCACCCAATCTCACTTCTTATTCGTAGACAATGCGATCTTAGAGAGAGAGAGAGTAATTACTGATGTTCCTTGCGATCAGCCATTTGAGGATCTTCGCCAGCGATGTCAGGTGGGTAATAAGAGGCGATTTTCTCACCGATGAGCTTTTTGCGGAGGATTTTGTGAGAGGTTCGCTGGCCGGTAGGGTTTAGAACGTGGCCGAATATCGCCGCCCTAGCTTCCGTAACGCCTTTCTTCACCGCCGCCGCCAAAATGATCTTCAGACCACCACTCTTCGCGGTCGCCATTGACTAATTGATCGATGCCAATGAAAAAAATACTCGAATCAAATTTCAATTCATAAACCTGGAATTTGGTTTTTTTTTATTTATTTAATTGTTTCCAAAAATTTACTGACCTAGAATTTGGTTGAAGGAATTTTCTGGCCTTGCGGAGGGGAAAAGGAAAGTATTGGCCTTTGTCGAGTTCCGAGCGATTATTAATCCCTAATTTACAACCGTTAGATTGTATCCAACGGTGTGTGTCACCCCACACTGTAAACTCTTAAAAGTGGTTTTTTTTTTTTTCCCCTTAGGAATTGTCTTCCTAATTTTCATTTGGAACACTAAATAGCCTAAATATGTCATGGAAAAAAAAGGGGCAAATTTTCGCGCCATTCCAAAATTCTTTTCTTCTTTCTTTTTTCTATTATCGAGTTCACAATCTCATTTGAATGATGTTTACTACTTCTCCACTATAATTTGGGGTTCATGATGGGTTAAGGGTTGGGGTGGGTTCGAGGTTAGGTTTAAGGGTTGGGGGTCAGGTGGGCCCAAATAAGAGTTCGAGGCAGGATTTAGGTTCATGATAGGTCGGAGTTGGTGTCCGAATGGGGTTTCAAGCGCCAGGGTTGGGATGGGTTCGAGATTTGTGTTGAGCGAGTCTTACGCGACTCTTGAATACACCGCACGTGTAAATCAATCATTTAGTGTGGATATATGTTTAACTATAAATACAGCTCCTAGAATCGTGTCATTACAATGGTTTTACGGGCCAAGAGCAAATACGGCGTCAATGACGGTTCGTTACCTAAATATGTCTATCGAGAGTGACATCACCAATCGGCGTCGTTGCAACGATCTTGTTAGTATCTCGATACTCGATTCCATTTTTTTCCGAAAATCAAGACAAGCATTCTCTATGCCGACGCCACTGTCCGAATATGGACGGACCTTGTTCATTTTTTTTTTACTTTCGCTAGACATGTCTGATGAACTTAATCTCACTGCCTCTACAGCACAATCTGCTCCATTGCTCCATCATTTTGATAGCTCTTATGTTTACCTTAATATGCCCCTCATCACATGAAACAATCTATTTCTTCTCTCAAATAGAGAGGTATGAATCAAGACCACGACGAGAGTGTCTTATATAGTGATAGTCAGAGTGTCATTCAGTTGGCAAAGAACCTGGTGTATCATGCTCGGACGAAGCATATACAACTGCGATACCATTTCATCATATCGGCATTGGAAGATGGGGTGCTAGTTCTCGAGAAGATCGCAGGCAGTCAGAATCTAGCTGACATGTTGACGAAGTCAGTGCCATATGACAAACTGAAGTTGTGCTCGACTTCAGTTGGACTCATCGCCTGATGAGTTAAGTCGCCGCTGCAAAATGGAGACACGTGATGAGATTAGTCTTCAAATGGGAGATTGTTAGAAGGTGTAGAGCCTAAAATAATAAGAGTAAAAAAAAGTCCCACATGGGAAAGGGAAAGCAACTTTGTGAACTCCAAAAGTGTATAAATAAGGATCCATAGAGTGTATTTTATTCATCCCAACAAGAGAAATTCCAATGCAAACAACCAAAGTTGCTTTATTGCTAAAGTGGCAATGCCATGTCACTTTTTCTTAGCTTATATGCGTGATATTATTGAAACAAGTGTAGACAATTACAAATAAAAAATCATATACACCAAATGACTTAGAGAGAGTAAGAGAAGAATAGGTGATTCACGTACGAATATTTGTAGAATTCGATGATTAGTTAAGTTTTTTCGTGAATATTTGAATACGTATTGAATCCATGTGGATGTTTTGGATGTAAATATTAGATTTTGAATGTTTTTGTAGATTTTGTTTTCGATATGTAGCTCATTTTCAGGTAATATGAATGGGAAAAACCAAAAGAGCAAGGGAATATTTGTTTACATATTCAATACCAATTCCCACAACGGTTTTAATATCCGTTGTAAAAGGGAAAACAACTCACTGCAACAAAATAAAAATGATACAGCGGAAAATATTTTAAAAAAATGTATTTTTCAGCATTACACAACGGTATATTTTTTTATTTCCGTTGTAGAAGGGAAATCAACTTGCTGCAACATAATAAAAACGTCACAGCGATGAATATTTTAAAAAAAAAATTCAACATTACAACGGTACATGTACCATTGTATAAAATCTCGTCGCAATGACCAATAAACATTGTCGCAATGAAAAAATGTCCATCTTTCTGTTTGATCTCGTTACGGCGACGTACATTTTTTTATGCGACGAGTTGTTCTATGTTAGACCATTGTAGAACAACTCGCTGCAGCAAGTTTTGTACGTCGCAACAGCGAAATAATACCAAGCACTTTGTTGCGTCGATAAATAATACAATGCCGCCACTGAAACGGGCAACTGTTCTCGTAATCAATAATAATAATAATAAAAGCATCAAAATCATCACTCTCTCTCTCTCACTCCTTTAATTTAAATCCGGCTATGGATGCTCTCTCTGAGTCAGACTCTCTCTCGCTCCCTCTCACTTTTGAATCTGGCTCTCTCCCAACTCTCAAGCTCTCGTCACATGGGAGCCATCGATGTGCACGGTTTAGAGCTCTAATAGATAATGCTGATACTATCTTGTAAGACTTTATAAGTTTCTTACTTATCACTGGAAACAATAATTTTATTCTTTATCATTGGAAATACTATCTTGTTTATTTATCCTGTAAGACCTTTATAACTTTCTTATTTATCAATGGAAACAATAACTTTTCTTCAGGAAATACTATCTTGTTTAGTTATCCCAACCTTTTTTTTATATATTTTTTTAATTTAATTTTTTCAATTATTAAGAGTCAAAAATAAAACAAAAAGATTCAATATTTGAAACAATTTTCTAAAAAAAGTTGGACTTGATTGTAGGGCTTTACCCGTAAGGGAAGCCCTTCCAGAAATTCTCTTGGGCCAAGGTCAAGCCAAGGCCCAAGAGGGGGTTTGGAAATAGTTTTCAACCAGCAATTGACGCGCCTCGGTTAGTACCTCACTAGCTGCGTCATTGCCCCAAGCGCAAAGATGCTTTTTCACTTCCCACCCATCGCCACTTTCTATTACACACTCGATTCCCTTTTTTTCTCCTCTAATCAATGTGGGACTATCTCTTATCACTATAATATTGTCTTAGTTGTCTGTCTTTGTTGTAAGCATTATAATAATAGTCTTAATTACATGCCTGCTAGATATTAACGAGAATAGCTGGAGGTAGCTAGTTGACCATATTTTTTACACGTTTATTAAAAATTTACCCAAATTTTCACATAAACACAGCTAGTAATTTTGATTTTCGAGAACTATTATTTTATTTTGTTCAAGTCTTTATTCTCTGTAATTTTTTTTTTTTTATTATTGAAAAGCGGTAATGTGCTTTGAAATCTCCAGATTGTGTTCATAATTTGAATAAGCTGCTATATTGAAGATCATTCTAAGAGCACTATCTGCATATTTGTGGCGTTGAATTTGGAGTTAGTTTTTTTTTTTTTTTTTTTTTTTTTTTTTTTGGTAGTTGTTGATGAGTTGTTGAGACTATTGAGCTTGAAATGACATTCGTGGATATCAAATCACACAAAATTATGTACGCTCTCTATAGATTAAATTAGAATTTTCGTCCTATTAGATGTTCATAATTTGAAGATATATTCTATCAAAGCTTTAAAATTTCAAGATTAAAAATTCAGTCTATTTGACTTCTCCAAATAAATTATCTATCCATACATCATGAGACACCCATACAATACATGGATAAATATAATTTTTATAAGTGTGATTTGTTACTTGGTTACGCTTATTTCAGCAAAATTCTATATAATTGAAACAATAATTTTTTAGGTAATAAATGAAACAATATTACTTATATTTATTCGCTTCTCTTTATTTCTCTATGTGGTTTATCTCTCCGAATTATGTATCTCTAATTTGTGTAGCTCTTTTAGTTGCATGACTCTTAACAGTTGCAAAGAAGCTTCCAAAATAATTCCCTAAACTAGAAAATACCTACAAACTTGTAAGTAATTGTATTGATATGTATTGACCTATAATTTAGTTTCCCTAATATAATTCCCAACAATTTGATTGTAACTATCACAATTTGATTGTACTAACTCACATGAATAATTCCCAACAATATATAAATAGAATATAAAATATATCACTCACGAACCACCTCAACAATGAATTACATGTTTCGTATACATATTAGCTGCCGAGTTAGTTGAACCAACTTTGCCAAAAAAATTATGACACGTAAAATTAGTATTGTAGCCGCATATCAATTATAAGCAATAACATATGGCATATATTGCAAAGTTAACTAGTCCTTTTCTTGGAATAATCTAAGTTTGTCAAACTCATTTCTGTCATTATCTATTTCTTTTCAAATAAAAAAAAAATCGATTAGATATGTATAGCAAACAATATTATACCTATGACTCTTGAGCATGGTCTCTTACATATATTAGTCCAAACAATAAGAACTAATGTCCGACACCCAAATTACGTGTTCTATTTTAATGCTATGGCTTTGGAGAATTTCGCTTTCAATTTTTGGACACTTCAACTAGTGGCTATATACATACGTACTTGGACCGACCATATAATTTTCTAATCAAGTAAAATAATAATGAGATAATATTCAAATGTGGGGCACAAAATGAATCCAATTTAAATACCGTAAATGACAAGTATACGTTGAGGTACGTATTATTATAACAGCCATATTGAGAATAATATTTTGTGATGATTGGACCACTACACATGGTCTGCATGACTGCCCTTAAACCGGAAAAGATTAGTTGAAAAAAAAACATTTGTGATGGTGGAATAATATTATTATGGATTTATAATCATAATTTCATTTTATAATTCTAATAATAATAATAAAAAATGAGTGTGACATTCACTAAATTATTAGGAATATGGTTTATTCTTGCATTTATTACAAAAGAGATAAGCATTATTAGATGAAGAAGAATTTCATTATCAAGTTCATGTGGACGGGTTTTTTTTTTTTAACGAAAAAAAAAAGATCATGTGAACGTACGTGCAGTGACAGAAATCTGCGGATAACACATGTGTTTGACTAATATCTTAGCTTTGCAGAAAAACATGTAATGGAAATAAATACGAATAGGATAAGAATACATAAATTTCAGTAAGATTGGTTTATTTAAAAAAATTATGTATTATTAACTCCTCGATCTGAGAATAAATATTTTCTCCCAATTTTTCCATGAACTTTCTTGAACACCTCTCAAAAATTCGAGACACCCTTTAAAATATTGCTTAATTAACCTCGAGACATTCCTCACACTTTCACTTAGTGTATGTCTTAAGACTCTTAAACATTGTTTATTGTTGGATTTTCGAGAAACGGGCATTGAAAGTAGGGGTGGCAATTTGGGCCGGACACGAGACACGGCACGGTTACGACACGGTTTAAATGGGTTTGGGTCGACCTTAAATGGATCTGGATCCATCCGTGTCGAACACGATTAACACGATTAAATAACGGGTGAACACGACACGAACACGACAACCCATTGGGACCCGATTAGACACGAATATTAAATGGGTAAACACGATCAAACCCGTAATGACCCAGTTAAAATATTAAAAACAACTATCAAATTAAATTATAAGAATAAATATTATATACAATACAAATTATAAGTGAAGTGTATCCACTTTACATAGAATAATCTCTAGTTAATGATCTGTTGGAGATACATTGCTTTTTGAAAGATTGTGTTTGAACTTCTCTTTTGTATTACAAATATGATGTTGGTGGCTTAGTTGATTATATGAAGTATTTTTATTAATTACTTATTATGACTAATTTTTTAATTAATTTGATTTAGAGAATTTTTATATTTTGAAATAAACATGTGTAAGGGCCTAAACCGATTCACGTGTTCAAACGGGTTTAGTGGTCTAAATGGGTTTGTGGGTCTAAGTGGGTTCGTGGGTTACATGGTCCATTAAGACACGATTAATAAATGGGTCTTAATGGGTTGGATCTGGGTTTGGCAAAAACATAGTGGGTCGGGTTTGGGTTTTGCTCCTAGACACGATTAATAAATGGGTCGGGTTTGGGTCTGTCAAAAAATACATGAAAACGAATAGGACACGACACGAACACGACACGTGACCCGAATTGCCACCTTTCAAATTGAAAGGACCTCAAATGTTTAATACTAACAATATATAATTTTATTTTAATTTTTTAACAATAATATATAATAATATGAGAGCGAATATAGTTCAAACTCAAAGGCTCAATAATAGTAATGAAGAATATAAACTTGTTTAATTTGTCTCTGCGTGACACGACTACACTGACGCTCGTCGAAATTTAATTATCTTAATTAATTAACATATAATTTGAATGATTGACGTACACGTACCCATAATTGTTCTTTTGAATATTGTCGTCATTATAAGAAATGAACACGCCATTTAATATCTTATTTGTAAATATTACTCGTGAGATCAATTTTATTCAATTTATTATTTATAAAAGAATTTCTTATTTTGAGTAACACTTTTATTGGAATACACATTACATTTCATCTATATAATTTAAATTATTAATAAGAAGAAGAAACTTTGTACGTTTCGTTTAATCCCACCAAGGCACCAACTATTTGGCAGCAAGGCATGCCTTGTGCGGCCTAGGTTTAATGTATACAAAAGTAAATAAAATAATAATAATAAACTTGACACCCCAACTATAAACAAATGCAATGTATTGTCTTGAATCTCACCTAATTCAATCTTTATATGTAACACAAGATGGGATCCTATACTCTAAAAAAAAAAAAAATTAAGCAACAATTTAATAATGACGAGATTTGGTAACGCATTAAACTAATATAACCCATTCATACCCCGACATCACAAATAATTGATTTACAACTATTTGTTTATTCTTTTTTGAGGAGGTCTTTTTTTCTTCAATGAATCTAAATATATAAACATCAAAACAAATAGTGCCCTACAAACAAGAACTTATAAATCTGGCACATTTAAATAAAGAGAAAAAAAAAACTATACTATAAAGCACTTATTTTTTTCGTTTTCCTTTTTTCCATCCATGTAAGTATAGAAAATAAAAACTAGATAATAAAAAGATTCCCAGATGCCTGAAAGATTCTTCGTCAGTACTGATTTTGAGGGTAATTTGGTAAATGAAATGACAGAGTATGCTTTATAGCGGGGCCCACGGAGAATCTGACTAGAGAAGACTCAAGGGTAAGGTCTTCTTTGGCGTCAAGCTGCTGAATGTGCGACACGTGTACTGAACGCGCCATAATTTCCGGGCCCACGTGGTAGGAACCAGAAGAACCTGCACTCAATGTATGAAAATTGGTTTTTTTTTCTTTGATAAAATGATTATTTCAGGAGCATTATTATTACATTAACAATTTTATTTTTTGTAAGGTTTTTTTTTTAATATAAAGAAAGACTAAACTCATACTTCTTAAACTTGAAGAGTCCCGGAAATCATTAAAATCGGACTGAATATTTTTTTTTGTCTGACTAAAGAGTCAAAGGGGGCTGGAGATTTTTCCAACAATGGTCTAAAATATAATTTTCTTTTAATTGAAAAAGGCAATCTAAATCCAGTTTTAATTTAAAGAGTGTTTAAATTATGATAGGCCAATACTGAATTGTGTTTCTCTCACATGCTTAAGAAAAAATGGTAAACCGATATAAATGGAGGTTACATTGAAAATTGGCATTTTAATTACCTTTACATTCTTTAAGGCTCTTACGTATATTTTAATATATGATTCCAGTTTAAAAGATTAACCTATTTTAAGCGGAGATTTAAGTGACCGTAGAGATAGACAATTTAACATATATGATCGAAAATTTAGGATAAAAATAAGGTTTACCGCCGTTAAATTAACGTAGCTTTTAAAAATTGTATTTTTTTTTTAAATATGCCTATTATGGTGTCTAGATATATTTATATATATAAAAAAAGAAGTTAATTTGTATTAACTATTTTTGAAGGGATGTCCGGTTAGGATAAACTCAAGTCAAAGGTGACCAAGGTTAATCAAAATGCAATTTTTTTTTAATTGCGATTTGACCTAAACAAAAAAATTAAGATAAAGTTAATTGAAATCTCTTAAATGGCGGCAAAAGTCCCTAAAGTTTTCAGAAACAGCTAAGTTGGTCCCTAATCTTTTTTTTTACGGCAAAAGTCCTTAATGTTTAGTTTTCCTAATTCCGTAGATCCCTAACCTCAATATGCCGTTAATATGTAACGATGTTAGTCAAAAAGCGTTAGTTTTGTCTGAAAACACATATTAAATCAGAAATAAAACAATAAATAAAACAATTAAATGAAAAAAAAAAACAAACAAAAAAAAGATTTGGAGAAGAAGCCAAGGACTGTACACGTCGAAGGCGATCCCGTCTCTCTCCATTTCGGACGCGATAGATTCGAGCTTCTCGTGCTCTCCGAGCCGGCCGTAGAGACTCATCATGATGTTGTGGCACAGAGCGGAGTGGAATTTCAGGTCGTCTCTGATCCGGTCCATCAAGGCCTCGGCTTTCTCCTCCATGTCTTTGGCCGATAGAGCCATGTATCGCTTGTTGCTTATCCATTGAGATATCTGCGATAATCGATTTCCACAACGATCATAACAACCTGGGATTTTGGCATTTTTCAAAGCTGAGATATATGAGTGATCGTTCATTTCCAGTTTTTTGTTTATCCCGCTAAATAAAAGCACATTCAATGTTCATCTTCAACATTAATCTTAAACTATCTTCCGAAATCACGCCAAATTATCTGCAAGTTTCCATTTTTTTTTTCTTTCTGAAGCTCACGAACCAAAGCAAAGCGAAAAATTGGCTGAGAAAAACAGGAATGAACAAAAAAAAATCGAACGAACCTGGAGAGCGTGGTTGAAACGCTTGTAGGATCGTAACTCTCTAACGATCTTTTAAAGGTCGATTTGGTCAACGGGATTGCCTTCTCGGACCCACTGGTCAAGAATCGGAACCACAGACGCGTTCGGATCGCCCACCGGAGAGAGCCTCTGGTACAATCTCTGGTTTCTGGAAGAGCTCGGCGAACTGAACGAACGCCATGAAATGGAGTTTCGAAGGAGAGCGAACCTGGCTCGTTCGCAAAGTTTCTTCTCCAAATCTTTTTTTTTCATTTAATTGTTTTATTTATTGTTTTATTTCTGATTTAATATGTGTTTTCAGACAAAACTAACGCTTTTTGGCCAACATCGTTACATATTAACGGCATATCGAGGTTAGGGATCTACGGAATTAGGAAAACTAAACATTAAGGACTTTTGCCGTAAAAAAAAAAAGATTAGGGACCAACTTAACTATTTCTGAAAACTTTAGGGACTTTTACCGCCATTTACTCCTTTTTTTATACATAGAAAAATATAAGGGGCTTCAATTAAATATAGGCTAAAATATCCTCGAATACAAGAGAACAACATCTTATAAAACACATCATAGATCTAAATCGGAGAGAATCTAACACTAAATACATATAATCGCTCATATTGTACATATTTTTTGCTAAATGGAAGAAAAAATAGTATAACAAACTTCGAGCACTCGTAAAGCTCTTTCAAATAGCTCATAATGATTGGTGGAAAGATAAACTTCACCGAGATCTGATGACCATGAAGAAAATGATTTTTTTTAGCTAATTATATCAAAGTCGAACAGAAAACTCAAATTAGGATGAGGATCGTAGATCTCCCATCATAATAAAAAAAATTCTCAATTTCGTTCTAATGATGAGATATAGATACGAGAGAGAGAAAGATTGGTGATAAAATATATGATGATATGTTATAATAATAATAATAATAATAATAATAATAATAATAATAAAAAAAATAAAAATAATAATAGTAGTACACAGTTATTTATTATTATCCATCTGTGGTTATTGTGTTATTTTACATCGAAGTATGTGTTAGATCAGTATAAGCATTTTACCCTGAAAAAGAGAGTTAGTTTATAAAGAAATTGCCTCATTTGTCACCAATTTCATAACATTTTCCTACTTTCCACCAAAACACTAATTTGTCCCAAAATGCCACCATCTATGTCAACAATGTTGACATCTATTTTTGCCTTTCACTATAAGATGTCAACATTGTTGACATAGATGTCAATATTTCAACAATGTTGACATCTTGGTGGTATTTTGGGACAAATTAGTGTTTTGATAGAAAGTGTGAAAATGTTATGAAATTTGTGGCAAATGGGACAATTTCTCTAGTTTATATCACAAACTATTCATTATAATCCATCTGTGTTGATTGTGTTATTTTATATCAAAAGATGTGTTAGATCAGTGTAAATATTTTACCCTGAAAAAAGAGAGTTAGTTTGAAACTTATTTTTGATATTTCACTTTATCTGGATTTCAGTTGTCATGCAATTCAAATAATTCAAATTACTTTATATTATCATTATACGTTTAAGCTTTATGAATTATGTAGGTCCATATTATTTAATTTATTTATGTCATCATACACTTTACATTCCATCGTTACCTACCATGTGTAGTGTCTAATGCGTATAATATATATATGAGCTATTTGCTATTATTGCTTGAATATAAATCATTATATAATTTGGGGATATATGAAGAAAAATATAGCTATGTCATTCAGTAATCTAATGTTTCAAATATAGCATCATATATTATGTGGACGTCTTAATGTTATGCATGTCTAATTACGTGCTTAAACTTTTTTTAAATTGTAATTTTTTTTAAATAGACAACGTTTTGCATTAATTTTTTATTTTTTTATAAAGGGGCTCCTCACAGAAATATATTGATAAAAAAAATGAAGATTACAACTATTAAGCTCAACGAAAATTTCAAAACTTCTTAAAAAACGATAAAAAGAGGATCACAAACACAACCACAATAATACAACAAGAATAATGGGTTATTAGTTTTTTTAGGTAAAAAGTACCATCACCTGTCACTAATTGCGTTCTAGAGAACGTAGTCCGATTGAGATTCATGCCAAAAATAAAAAATAACAAACCGATGCATATCTTAAGAATGGAATTAAAAACCACTTTGATCAAAGATCTAGTGCTACAAAAGCCATATTAATCTATGGATTATTGAAACATAACTAGAAAAAACAATAAATAAATAAAAACCCTCTATTGGAGATGCTCAATTGATGATGGACGCTCGATTGATGTCGAACGCTCATAGTAATGGGAATGATGACGATTTTGAACTCTGGACAACGACCGCAAAAAGTCAAGAAACTTCATATGTATATAATTTTGACATAAATCGACAAAAAAAGGGGGAAGAAAAATATGAATATATCCCCTCATAACGAGAGTCCTCTGATTGTTAAGACCACTAGAGTCTCAAACCATAAAGTGATGGGACTATAATTTTAAAACTATAATGGTTTTTTTAAAGTAGGTTTAGGAATTTTTTTGGGAATTTCTAGTTTGTATTTTGAATAGAACCCAATGTTTTGCATTAATTAATGGCTTATAAAAGCATTGACTTTTATTATATATACCATAATTAATTACTTGTTTGAATTAGGATATCCAACATGTTTCTTTGTTATTTAAATCCTTATTTAAGGGATTAGTTATTTAAAATCCAATCAAAATTGGAGCTTCATAGGTTACAGCTATATTTTAATTAGAATTTAACTTATTTATTCAAAGTAATGTCAAGTTATATATTTAGGAAGATCCGAAAGAAGGTCCACTACTATTGTTTCTCGTCTTTTCCGGACTTCGACGCTAGTGATAAGACATCCAAGATCGATGCCATTCACGCTAAGGTTTTCGAGCTTTTCCGCAGAGAAATAATCGTCCACGAAGTCTTTAGTGGTAGAAAACGTTTGCACATTTCTCTCTCTCTCTTTCTCTCTGAAGTAATATCTATCTATTGTTACTTTTAGTATTATTTTTTTTAATATGAAATTTATTGTTCAACATGGTAATTAGAATCACGTGACAGGGGCGGCAAGCCACGCAATTGGGACATGGCTATCTTGACTTCCCAGCTCGTCTTAAAAGAGAGCACCATCAGTTTGAAACTCGGGTTCAACGTCGATGAAAATACTAAAATAAAAGAGTAACACTGCAGAGATCCACATTGTTGCGATTTTTCTGTACGCAAGTGCACGTAGTCGCTCAAGTAGTAAAGTTCGTAAGTACGAGTCGATCCCACAAGGAAAATGTTTAATTAAATTGACAAGATTACTAGCACGAATTGAACTCGATGATTTGAAGATTATGATGGTTATCAAAACAAATGAAAATTAAAAACAATTAAAATACGAAAGATTACGATAGTGAGAAAGCAAGAACTATGGCTTCACAAGTTATTCCTATGGTTTGGATTCGGGAACTACGCACAAAACACACACTCTTATGTTTGCTAATCACGCTCACGATAATGGTAATCTAAGATTTCTCTCGAACATCTAAGAATCTAAACCTATGCCGGGATATCTTCTCTCGATCTCAACCCCTAAAAACAACGGTTAGCATTAAAAACAAGAATGTTCACACGACTCCGAAACAGCCTAGCTATGTCTAGCCTAGGAATGTATCCCGGTAAATTAATCCTTGTGCACGACTAACCTAATCTCTTCCGAGCATTAAGCAATCCTAATATCATGAACACGGTAGCTAAACGAATTCAAGCATTACACACGGAATTAAAATAAACAAACATTATAGAGCATATGAACATTAATTTGACATGAATGAATCCATAATCATATTCCTAACTCGCTACGCCATAGCTCTTAACGAATTTAGTGCATGATTAAGCGGAAAATAAACGGCGATGAATATAAAGCAATCATGAATAAAACTGAATTATATTAATAAAAACGGGAGTTCCAAAGATTCAGAGAATAGAGATGAAAACTGTGAATGATGAAAACGAGAATTGTGGCGACGATGATCCTCTCTGAATGCTTCTTCTCTCCCGGTATTTTTTGCGGCCGAATGAAAACAAAAACTAAAAACAAAAGCAAAGATATGTTTTTGAATAAACTAAAGTGTTTTTGTAGGTTTCCTAGGTTTTTCGGAGCTCATATGGGCCGTCGGATCGTGTCCAACGGCTTGGATTACAATTAAAACGCACGACAAATAAGTTGGAATCGTGTCCTGTGCGCCGCACACCCAATCCTGTGCGTCGCACAGGTCGTTTCTGGGCATCCTGTGCGCCGCACACAAAACGCACAGGAGAACGCACAGGGTCTTCAAATGGATGTGCGCCGCACAGGGACCGCACAGGGCAAACGCACAAGACTCTGTAAGTTTGTGCGTTGCCTCGAGGGTCCGATTCGCCTTGAACGACCTATCTTGAGCTCCGGGTGTCGGAATCGAGATCCGAAAGATGTTCTGAACTCCTTGTGATTGCCCCGTCGTCCTCGAATACTCTATTTATCATTTTGAATATCCGAACTCTGAAAATTAAGAAAAACACTCCAAAACACATCAAAATGCTCTCGAACCAACTTCTTTTCACGTCCGAGAGTGTAAACAAACACGTTTATAACGTGCTTATCACACATAAAAACATATGTCCCATGAATAGCAACAGATAGGCGGCTATGATGTCGCGAGACGGTGTCATGTAATAGCAATAGAGCAACACATATTTGGAGAGGCAGAAAGAGTTTAGCAATGGAGGCATATGGAAGACCATAATGATGGAGATGGTTGAGACTTAAAAGAAGAAAATATAAAAATCATAAACTTCCTCCTAGACTGGAACTCACCACAGAAGCAACATTCGGGTCTCGTAGGGGCGGCGGCGAGAGCTATTAGAAAATTCTAGGGATTATTGGAGTGAAAGAGTCCCCTTTTTAATAAATAGTTATATATCTATTAGATTTTGGTTTATACAGACTAAATAATCATCTTTTTCATGGTCATCGAACTTCGGTTGTATGAAGCAAGCAACCATGAGAATTTTGAAAGAGCTTTATTTGTGCTCGATTTCAATGTGCAATTTGTTCTTTCTTTATCGAAATCATGCCAAAAATGAGTAATCACATGTATTTAATGTTAGATTCAATTAGACAAGTCTTGTAAGATGTTATTTGAGGGTGTTTCACCCTATTGTTAATGGAAGCATTTTCTAAAAGAAAAAGTGTGTTATTTATTTATTTTTATTTTTTTTAATAAAGGGTTCCTCAAAAGAATATAGTGATAAAAGGCAAAAGCTTAGATTACAAAATTAGCTCAATAGAAATCCAAAAACTTCTACAAGAACAATATGAAATGTAGACTATAAACAATCATAAATACAAAAAAGAATATGTGGGTTATACCCGTCTATACATGTAACCAGTCATTATCAGATTACTACGCGAATCACGAGCGGAAACACTGGTCTTCACTTGTTACTTATTACAATTTTAGAGATTTTACCCGAGAGATCCACACCCAAAGAAGAAATTCATATCTGAAGAAAATTCAAAACCATTCCGATTAAAAATTGGGCGGTACAAATGCCAGATCTTATGAGTCTGGATTATTGAAGCATATCAAAACAGAAAATAAAACATGAAAAAACTATAAATAAAAATTACATTCTATTACGTTGAGAGTCCTCCATTGTCGAAAACATCGAAGTCTCCTTATTCCAGGAGAGGAGGCGACACCAAAGATTGAAAATCCAAACTTTAATTTTTGAGAGAGAGAGGAGCTAGAGTTTTTTATTTTTTTAGAGCGGCTAACCTTTGGTTAACAATAACTTACCATTCATACCTTTATTCAATATTTAGTGTGAGATAAAATCATATCTAACCCAAAGTCCTTATAACGATTCAGTGTTAAAAAATAAGTGTACTAATGCCATCTCAAACCCACACCATTTTGATGTGAGAATTGATATTCATAGCGTGGATTTTGCTCTAATGCACACTATTTTGGATAGTGTATCACCAAATTTGGTGTTATACTATTCACCCACACCATTTTTGTGCAACAAAATTTTTAATTGCAAATTCATTCCCAAACAAAAAAATAATTTATAGTTTTGACCCGATTTAAATAATTTATAAAAATAAATTACTTATCAATAATTAAAAAAAGAACAAATAAGATAACATTAATAAAATACATAGTATCAATTAAATACAATTTATACCAAATAAATTACACACCAATTATACTGATATAATCCAAGTACAATCTCAATAAAAATTAAACTTAACACACACGACATAATAAAAATAAATACAAGTACATGGATGATCAAATAAAAACACAAATTACTTTATGTATTTAATTTTACCTATGAAATGTAATGTTTATGTAATTCTATAAATTTTATCCCAAAATATGTTTTTTTTTCAGGATGATTTATTTTTTATATATATTAATGTTGTAGTATTAACATAATATTTAATATTACTATAAATTAATTTGATATTTTTGATATAGAAAAATAATATAATATTTAATAAGATTATTATTGACATAATAAATTAATATAGTGGTTAATATGCAATTGGTATGAATAAAAATATCGAAATAGAATTTTTTTTTAGTATAAAAATACTGTTTGATGCGACAATTATACTAATTAATTTAGTGTAAAAATTACACCAATTAAATGTTATGAGTTGGAGAGGGTCTAATAACAATTTATATTCCTTAAAAAAAATAACAATTTATAAATAAAAGTGGTGTCATGCAAATAGTAATAATAATAATAAAGAAGAAAAAAGCGTATATGTGTATGCTCAAGCCGCGCCTATTACGGGTCAATATATCAATGTTGTAACTTTTCAAAAATAGACGTTAGTTACGAATGATGCAACTACAAACAAATAAACCTAAACATACGCCCTTATATTTTCCATTTTGAGCAAAAAAAAAAAAAAATACGCCCTTATAATTTCAAATTATAATTAGTAACAACAATCCTGCGATTCCTTTTCTAACTGAATCTAGACTTGAATGCATTCTTAACTGATTTGAAATCCAAGATTGTTATAAACTTTTAGGCCATCTCCAACCACACTCTAAAACATCAAATATACCGTTTTTTTTCCTCCAACCACACTGCAAAATCAACACCAAATTTGCAGTGTTGTACAGTACCGCGCCAAATTTGGCGTGGCACTGTTCACACGGCAATTTTTTTTTTTTTTTTTTTTTTTTTTTTTTTTACATAACCTTACAAATATTTATAAAACATCAAAATTCATAAATTGACTACAAAAATACATTAAAAAAAAATAACAATACATAAAAATTTAAACATAGATTACAAAGTTTAAATTAAACACACAAAATAAAATAAAAACTAAAACAATAACATAATTTTATTTATTTTAGTTTTTTTTAAATATTGGTAAGTAATAAATAATTTTAATCACTTAATTAAAAAATATAAACATTATAATTATTTATTAAACTATTTATTAATAAAGAGATTGTATAATTTTAATAATATAATAATGATGAATAGTATTTTTAGTGTGAAATTTGATGTTGTGATTGAAGTTGGAAAAAAATTTGGTGCTAAATCAACACAAAAGTTGTGTTGAATTAACACAAAATACGAGAAATGGGTTGGAGTTGCCCTTACTGTAAATATAAATATGAATTTTTATTTTTAAAATATTAAGTAAAAAGAATATTCGGTCACAAATTATTAAATATTTTATTTTATGGAAAGAATAAGGACCGATCATTTCTTTTGTTGGCTCGAGGGATCCAGAGAGTACTATATATATTACTTGTTTAATAAAAAAATAAAATATATATAAAAAAAAAACCAGAGGCGGCTGATATTTCGAGTGCTTAGGTATTTCAGGCATAGTTTATTTCATTCATATATTTTTCTAAACAAAAGCTGAACCACACAACAAACACAACATAACAAGAACAACACAGGAACAAAAAACAGAACAAACCCATTTCCAAACACTCCCTTGAACTTCGTTCCCAATCGTCAAAGGTTTGTTTTAACTCCAATTTTCCCATCTGGATTTGTGCTGTCATTTCTATTCACATATTTATAATTTTTCTTCTTGGTGTGTAAATTCAAAGCTTGTCTCTCTGTCTTCGTTCCCCTGAAGAAAAAGAAAATAAATTTGACCCTCTTTTCTCTGCTGTCGAAGTTTTCTTCTTTTCTTTTTGGGTCGTTCTGTGTCTGTGAAACGAAATCGGTACGTGAACCGAAGGTGTTGTTTTAGATTTATTTTATTTGTTAAAATCATTCGAATCTCATATGTCTTCGTTACCCAGGAAAATATATAGACCTTTTTTTTTTTCTTCGATGTTCTCAAAGTTTTTTTTTGGGGTGCGTCATTCAGGAGTGTTTTAATTTTATTATTAAATAAAATTTTAAATTATTCAAAGCTAGAGTCTTCGTTACCAAGAAAATTTAGTTAAATTATTCAAAGCTAGAGTCGTCGTTACCAAGAAAATTTAGTCATGAATTAAGAGATTGAATTCAATTGATGTTAAATCTCTGTTTTGCTATGTGGAAATTGAATTTATGAGCAGATATATTGTTCTTGCTCTCATATGAACATGCTTTTCGGCTTTTGTTGGTGTAATATGTGACCTAATAATTCTTGTTTGTTGCAATTTTCCGTGTGTTTTATAGGTGAAATTAGAGGAGATTCAATTAGCTGCTCACCAATAATCTGAATTTAAAAAAAAAAAAAAATTCCTAGGGAATGCTGAAAGATGTGCTTGAAGGCTGAGAAATTTAGCTCCGATTCATCCCCGATTGAAGCTCGATCCGAGCCGTCCCTATTCATCCACGATGAGATCGGACGCCGCCTGAAGAATCGGATCCAAACCCAAGCCGATCGAACTCGCAGTTACGCCATACGCGACCGCTGCGAAGACGGTTGAACTCTCTCTCTTTGATCTTCGTGTAAGAAAAAAAAATTATCGGGCGTTATTACCATTAGAATTCGAGAGATGGAGAAGAAAGGAAGCGTGTTGTTGGGAAAGTACGATATGGGCCGGATGTTGGGCCAAGGGACGTTCGCGAAGGTCCATTACGGGCGGGACCTGAAGACCGGGACAGGTGTCGCGATCAAGGTGATCGACAAAGATCGTGTGGTCAAGAGCGGCATGATGGATCAGATCAAGCGCGAGATCTCGGTGATGAAGATGGTCTCTCACCCGAACGTGGTCGAGCTCCACGAAGTCATGGCGAGCAAGTCGAAGATCTACTTCGTGATGGAATACGCGAAAGGCGGCGAGCTCTTCAACAAGGTCGCCAAAGGGAGGCTCAGAGAGGAATCGGCGAGGAAGTACTTCCAACAGTTGATCGGGGCCGTCGATTATTGCCACAGCCGGGGCGTCTCTCACCGCGACATCAAGCCCGAGAATCTCTTGTTGGACGAGGAAGGGAATCTCAAGGTGTCGGATTTCGGGCTCAGCGCTTTGGCCGAGTGTAAGCGACAAGACGGGCTTTTGCACACGACTTGTGGGACCCCCGCCTACGTGGCGCCCGAGGTCATCAACCGAAGAGGCTACGACGGGGCTAAAGCGGACATTTGGTCTTGCGGGGTCGTTTTGTTCGTTCTCCTCGCGGGTTATCTTCCGTTTCACGACTCGAATTTGATGGAGATGTACAAGAAGATCGGAAAAGCCGAGTTCAAGATGCCCGGCTGGTTCGCTCCCGAGGTGAGAAAGCTCGTCTCGAAGATGCTCGACCCGAACCCGAGGACGAGGGCTTCGATGGAGAGAATCATGGCTAGCCCGTGGTTCCGAAAGGGCTTCGTTCCGCGCCCCAAGCCCAACGAGCCTCCCGTTATCGTCGCCGACGCGGAAGCGATCGTGTTCGAAGAAGAAGAGACGGTCGAGAAGCCGTGCAACAACTTGAACGCGTTCGACATAATATCGTACTCGTCGGGGTTTGATCTCTCGGGGCTGTTTGTCGAGGAGGGAAAGAAGAAGGAGAGAGAGGTGAGATTTTCGTCGGACAAGCCGGCTCGGGCGATCGTGGCTCGGCTCGAGGAAGTCGCGAGGCGGGTGAGAATGAGGCTGAAGAAGAAAGAAGGCGGTTCGCTGAGGTTCGAAGGGTCGAAGGAGGGTCGAAAAGGGACGGTCGGGATCGAGGCTGAGATTCACGAGATCACTCCCGATTTCCACTTCGTCGAGATGAAGAAATCGAGCGGAGACACGCTCGAGTACCAGAAGATTATGAAGAACGAAATCAGGCCGGGGCTGAGCGATATCGTCTGGACTTGGCAAGGCGAGAGGGAACAACCACCACCGATTCTTCCGTCGCCGGAGATAGCCGATAATTCTTCTCCGGCGGTTCAGGAGTGTTAGGTTAAACTTGTTTTGCTTGCCATGTTTTTTTTTATTATTATTATTTTGTTTTAGAATCAGTGTTGTGTTTATTTTAGATTTAAAGAGGCAAAGAGACTATGATGCCTTTTGTTATGGTATGGTAGAGGCTTATTATATATGACCTATTTGAATTTGTTTTTAGTGACTTGTTTTTATAACCAAACTAATAATATGATGTTCTTCATTCTTCAATTTGTATAGCATCAATTAATTGCATGTGAGAAAGTGCACAATTGATTATCTTCTTTATTGATCGCATAAATTTTGTAGAACTCTTCTGGGACGTGATTCTATAAACTTGTAAATGTTTGTCTAAATTTTAATAATTTTTTAACATATGCACGTCAAGGGCAAACAAGTAAATTTGCATAAAATCAATCTATTTATAAATGTATATGCATAAGTAAATTTTTTAAAAATCTTTGGATAAATATTCAAGTTTTTGAAATTCAAAGCTTAAAATAAATGGTCTCCGAGTAAAGAGCGAGAGCTCAATCGATCTTATTGAAAATAATGTTGATGATATTGTGTAAAAGTAAGTGATAGGCTCAATTCAAACATTGAAAATGTATATGTGGTTATAAGGCTATGCCTCCACTTGACCCAAAAGTCTCTCAATATGCCTTACTTTCGTGAATAAAAGTCAGGTATGGTTTTAAAAAAAAAAAATTAAAATTATTCTTGAAAACAATTAATTAATAAAACTTCAGCAAAAATGTAACACTCACAACATCGAGTGCTAAATCTTGACTAATTTGCTAAAATATTTATTCAGCATGATAATTTGTTTTAATATCCCATTAAAGTATCATATACAAAGTACAAACAATACACGAGCCCTGGTAAATAAGTACCAGCCAACAGTGATAATCGGATATCGTGTGACAATTAAATTTATAAAAATATAAACACGTTTCATCATTTCACATTCATAACAGACTGTACTTTTTATTATATATATATATATATATAAATATTTCTTTTTTGAGAAATCGAATGGAAAAGAGATTTCGTTAAATATGAAATCGATACTCGAGCATTACTTATGAAGGATCCAAGAGTTTAATGAAGATTATGATCTGTTCTTATAGAATTTTCATAATTGATGATATGAGAGAGAGAGAGAGAGATAATCCTGATTCAATGTAAACTCGGGCATCCAAAAGTGGATTATGAGCGGAATAAATTGTTCTGCTCTAATCCAAAATGGAATCGGAATTGTTCCAGATTGTTCACCAAATCGAAATTTTGTTTCGGTTGATGAGCCTAAACAAAACAGAACAACCCGTGTTTTCGGTTAGATCCGTTTTTGAACAGTTAAGAATTTTCCATTTTTTTAATCCGAGGACCATCAATTCCCATGACATGTCAGCCTTCAAGTAGCCATGGACTCCTTCATCCTGCTAAATATTGATTAAGAATTGTTTATAGTTCCACTAAAATATTAGTATTTTGTTTAAGTTTTTAAAGTTTGAGGATCCTTCGTACTTTTTTAGTGTCTCTTTGGTGTTCCTCCAATCAAAATAAATATGCCACTATTTATTTGTTTATTATTTTATATTTATTTAAAAATGAATTAAAATAATTAAATTGACTCATTTTAAATCACAAGATTTTGTTCATAATTTGAATAAGTTGCTACATTGAAGATCATTCTAAGATCACTACCTTGAATATCCCAATGATCACAAAGTTCTGTAGTTGAAACAATATTACTTTTCTCGGGAAAAAAAAAAGAAACAATATTACTTGTATTGATTCGCTTCTCTTTCTTTCTCTGTAGGGTTTATCTCTCCGTATTTCTCTCTAATTTGTATAGCTTTTATAGTTGCAAGAATCTTAACATTTGCCTTGAA
Source organism: Urtica dioica subsp. dioica (assembly GCF_054948205.1). Lineage (NCBI taxonomy): Eukaryota > Viridiplantae > Streptophyta > Magnoliopsida > Rosales > Urticaceae > Urtica > Urtica dioica. The sequence goes on along the minus strand of NC_142757.1, from coordinate 50,308,801 downwards.
AACCTTGGATATCTCAAAGATTATGTTATTGAAACAATATTACTTTTCTCTGTAAAAAAAAAAAGAAGACTCTTAACATTTAAGAAGAAGATATTTTTAGGGGTGTTTCTAACAACAAAAGATACACAAAACTTTTCTCTCTTCCGAAGATATTTCTCTCTCCAGGAAAAAAACCAGAGAAACTGATCAGATCTGGTTTTTGCCACCGCTCCTCCTGGGCTCCGGACGCCCGGCGTGGCTCCGACCCAGGGGGAGTGACGCTTGTTACTGCTTCTCGCCTTTTGCCCCGTTTTTTAGTATTTTCCTTTCGGTTCGTTTTGCCCCTCTTCTCCGTTCTCTCGAGCTCGGCGCCGTCTTCTCTGGCGTATCCTTCCTCGTCCTGATCGGAGCTCTCCAACGTCGAAGCCGCTTCTCAAGAGAGACACTTGGTGGTGGTGCTAGCTCTGTCGGCAGTGGAATTTTGAGCTTCGAGAGAATGGCTTTTTATGGCGTCTGTGGGTTGAGGGATGTTTTTTTATGTTTTTTTTTATTTACTTTGTTTGTGTTTTTTAGGAGTATGGATTAAACTAGTATTTTTTCTTTTAGATCTAGTTTATTGCCATAGTTTTTTGGCTAGTTTTGGACTCGGATTAGCCGTAGTCTCATCTCCCGTAGTGGATTTCCTGTTCGGTTTTTATCTATGCATGTTGAAGAGCCACCCTATTCGTGGTTATCGGACCGAGTTTGGTTGGATTTTTCCATCGCCAATCTTTGGGTTTTTTAACGAGCCTCTTGTGTGCTCTATTGGTGCTTGTAATTCTTCCCGTTGTCGGAAGTTTGCACATATCGTACTTTTACTGGAATTTAGTGTTAGATTCACCTCGACTTAGGTCTTGGTAATCCATGTACTAAGGTGTTATTCTCTGTATTGATGGGTTTTTTTTACCCAATTTTAATGGAAAATCCGTACTCTTAAAAAAAACATTTAAAAAGAAGATATACTAAGTGGTATAGAGTATAATCTAGTTGATAATTTCACATTACTTTTCAAAGTAGAAGTCAGTGGTTTAATTTTCACTGCCAGCAAATCTGTGCTTAAAAAATAAAAATACCAAAGTAGTTACCTAAACTAAAGTATACGTATAACCTATAGCTATTTGATTGTACTAACTCACATGAATAATTCCCAAGAATATACAAATAGAATATGAAGTATATACCCATGAACCATATTTAACAATGAATTCCTCTTCAAAAAATTATTAACAATGAATTATATGTTACGTTACGTAGCAGTAAAAAAAAAAAATTATATGTTACATATACATATATGCTTCCGAGTTGGTTGAATCGCCAAATTTTTATGACACAGAAAATAATTATTATATATATATATAGCGGCTATTATCAATTTTAAGCAATAACATATATGGCATGTATTGCAAGGCGAGAGGGAACAACAACCACCAATTCTTCCGTGGCTGGAGGTAACCGATAATTTTTCTCCGGCGGTTCAGGAGTGTTAGGTCAAACTTTTTTTGCTTGCCATGTGTTTTATTAATTAATTTGTTGTAGAATCAGCTTTGTCTTTATTTTATAGATTTAAAGAGGCAAAGAGTTTTTCAAATTGTTTTGCGAAGACTTTTTGATGCCTTGTGTTATGATGATGATGGGAAAGAGGCAGACGTATTATGTGATGACCCATTTGAGTTTGATTTTGTATTTTTTTTTAAACCAAACTAATAATAAGATGTTCTTCATTCTTCAATTTGTAGCACGATTAATTACATTTGAGAAAGTGTAGTGTATGTATATGGCTTTGATGTTTCAGCAGAAAAAGCTATCTTGTAAAACGTGAATTTATAAACAGGTTAATTCTTACAATAATAATAATAGGTTTAAAAAATACATACGTACAATTTAAACATAATGAGCTGATTGTTAAGAGTATAGTTTATGTGGACTCAAAACGTTTAAAATATATGCGGGTGTGTGATAAGAAAGAAGAGACATTGGGACTAACTATAGTCCAAAATATATGTGGCATATTAAATTTGACCCATAAAAATAAAATCCGTGGTTATAAGGCTACGCCTCTAATCGCCATATATTTGATCTCCACTTGACATTGGCAACAAGACTTTTTTTTTATGCATTATGTCTCAATATGCTTTATTTTTCGTGAAGAGAGGTAAGGTATGCTTAAAAAAAAGTAAAATTTAATAACTTCTGAAACAATTAATCTATCTTAAGAAAAATGACAATTTTGCTAAAATATATATTCAGCATGACAATTTGTTTCATTTCCCATTAAAGTATCAGATAGAATACACGAGTCTAGTAAATAAGTACTAAGGATTCCTACGTACTATAACCAACAGTGATATATTGTGTGACACATTTATTCATATATATAAACCATTTTTTTTTATCATTTCATATTTATTAGTTTTGAAATTTAAATTACTATGCTAACGCAAAATCCAACTGATAATCGTCTTCGTCACAACAAAATTTGAGAAAATTGCATTAATCGCCCACTTTCCAGTAATGATAGTTTTTGTGCCCTTTATATGCCTTTCAATTGCCATCTGGTCGTGTCAGGCAGTGTATTTGCCATTTTTTTAGACTCAGTGTTGTGTTGTGTTTATTTTAGATATAAAGAGGCTGATGCCTTGTGTTATGATGGTAGAGAGACTTATTATTATGTGACCTATTTGAATTTGTTTTTAGTATTTATTTTATAATCAAACTAATAATAAGATGTTTTTCATTCTTCATGGCGGCTCCGCCTCAGACGCTCTACATCGGCGTCGAGCACAATAGGAGACGATGCTAGGTCGTCCATCTCTCCCTATTCTGCATCCCCGCCGAAACCCTAGCCAAGGCTAGAGAGTTTCTACGCGGAATCCGCTGAAAAAGAAGCAACAAATACCTCTCTCGATCTCACTGGAGAAGAACCAGATCCGCCTCCCTTGGCCCTCCCTCTACCGTCGGATCGGCTTCGTCGAGGAAGATCTACGGAAACGTCTCGGCGGACATGAACGTCTAGGCGCGGTCAAGAAACCTCGCCACCAAGCGTCGTCCCGGCAGCAGGCACTGCGCCTCTGCCGCACCCAAATACCATCGGCGTTAGAAATCCCGCCCTCGACACTGTCTTCGTCGAATGAGACAGTCGCATGGAGCGCCTCGAGAACAGTCTTTTCCTACTAGCAAGCGAGTTCGCTAGAGATCAAGAGGAGAGGGTCATGGCTTTACACGCCCATGCAAGAGAAGGACGCCCGCAAAACGCTAACTCCGGGGGTCAAAGGTGCGAACAAGGGCAAACGCTAAATGCGAACATCGAAGGCAGACAAGACGACGACCCTGACCCAAGTATCCGAATCATGAACGTGGTGAGATTCATGGATTTTTATTTTTATTTTTTTTGTTAAAAATGATATGTGGATTATGAATATATGTTCGCGGCGTGCATGGGGTTGGAGAAAAAGATATTGATTTGGGTAAAAGATATTATTCCCTAAATAAATTAATAGTTTTACTATTATTTTAAAGGACTCTCATTAAGTGGCTATTAGGTAACAATTTTTTTTTTCGTCAATCGGATCCATTACTTACCTACCTTGAATATGGACAAACAAAATCAACAATTTTTTTAAGCACATAATAATAACAATGATACAAAAATTAATCAGCACTTTCCGTATTTATTAATATAACGATTTTTAATATTTTTAATGTGCTCCTATTTTTTATTCTGTCCGAGGAAAGGTAAAAAAATATTACTTTGGTAGAGAAATATTCAGAGATGTAATGGCGGACTCACATGAGGACTAATTTTATATTAAGATTTTTCTCAATTTTTAGCTCAACTTGTGCAGGGATGACTTGGAAGTTGTTCTAGGGCGACTTAGAAATTGCTTTGCCTAGAATTGTTTTTTATTCTTGATGACAAAAAAGTTGGAAGTCTTCCTAGCTTGGTTTAGGTAGTAATTTCACCACTTAACTTTTAAATCTCTTGAACTGTAGATGTATCATATATAATTACTCTTGGTTATATAGGGGGAGATTTGTCCTCTTTGAGCTCTATGCCCTTTGAATATGTTTATTTGATGTAATCTTACAACAATTTCACAAGGAACTTAGTTGAAGTAATTTGACGTTTTACTTCCTAATCTACCAAACCTAACAATTCTGACTGAAGAATCGATGGATATCTAATTTACTTCTTTTTAAAATATTTAATTTTCTTATTGTTTTACGTAATCTTACATCGACGACGATAATTTGACAAAAAAACAACTTCGCAATTGTCATATTGAAGAGAGTTTTTTTTGTTGTATTGGTAGTTTAATAGATTAATAAGTTTTGAGGCCGGAGATTTAACAAACACATGGCAAGGCTAAGTAGATTGTACATCGTCTTTGTTGAGAGAGCTTTGCCTAGATATGGAGAGGCGTGGGTCAATATTTATTATGTGTGACTCTAATTTTTTTTTTTTTTTTTAATTCTCTTGACACATTTCTCTCGCATAGTTTCCCTACTTCAATTGCTTGAAGATCGCAATGCCTCGCAAACAACGAAGAAGATTAAATGTGAGCTCAGAATGAGTAACATTCGAAATCAATCTAAATAATAAACGTTATATTTGTCTCTTAATACAATGCAAAGCCGCGGGAAATATCGGAAAAATGTCAACTTGTATTGAAACAACAATTGATGAAAATAATGTCACCCCGAGAGAGATGAGAAATGTAGTATTTTAACTTATAAAGAAACAAAATACGAACTCTTACACAAAAACCCAATCCATCATTTCGTTCTCCTCCGCTTCGCTCGAGTCGACCTTGCCTTTTCCATTTAACTCTGCCAAATATTGAATATTACAATATTAGTGTTAATACACAACTAACATATCACCAATCTCACACAGGCAGACACACCTTGGCTTTCATTATATTAAAAAAAAATGAGCACTTACTTGCAAATAACTCGTCAACTGAAGGGCCAACTTCGAGTAAATTCGCTTCTCTCTTTTCCAAATGTCCATACTCGTCGGCCAAGGCAGCCAGATAGTCTTTGTATATATAAAATATTATTTGAGCAATCTGTGTACATTTATAGTAATATTAAGAAGAAGAAGAAGAAGAAGAAGAAGAAATTTACTTCATAATATAAGTGATAAAATAATATATACTCTCTCTCTCTCTCTCTCTCTCTCTGCGTCAAATATTTTTGGGAAAACTACATTTGTTAAAGTGCAGCATATCTCAAATAGTGGCTATTTTAAATCATTTCAAGAGTAGTGTTTTTTCAGACTAACAATTATTTGAGATCGTTTTAAATAAAATTGTAGATAGTAAATAAAGGTAAATATAATCCAAAACAATAGATAAATAAATAAAACAACTGTAAACATAAAAAAAAGGAAAAATTGAATAATACTATTTTCGTGATAAGAACTTGAGACATGCTATTTACTCGATCAGTTTCAAAAAACCACTATTCCATGCAATTCCACAATATTCTTTTAGCAATATATATGTATACATTAATAACAACTAACAAGAAATAAGAATACAAAGCACTTATGTACAAGTGATAAAGAATAGACTTGAAGTTTTTCTATATATCAATATATGCATGTTTATATACTATATATATATATATATGTATGTATATATATATATATATATATATATATATATGTATGTATGTACCGGGGTAAAGGTGGTAGAGTCAACAGGTAAGCCGACCCGATCTTCAAGCTTCGTCACTATTAGCTTCCTTATGCTTTCCGTATCGGGATCTAAGATTTTTACCGTGAGTTACAACGTATAAACATAAAATAATTTTGCAATAATGAAAAAAAAAAGGTAAGAGATGTACATACCCACAACATGAATCCCATAAAGAAAAAGGCGTACATCGTAAAAAACCGCGGATAAATGAAATTTCATAAACTTTGGCTTGATTTTGTGGATCTTTGGCCAAGTCTCGATGTAAGACTCCAAGGATTCTTCCTCTTTGCGAAGACACATCAACGCTATAGCCTCCTGTAGATAAAAGAAACAATTTGAAAATATTATTGAAAAGTTAAAATTGGCATTTTTTTTTTTATCTTTATATTTAGTACCGCTCCGTAACGCTCGGGCTCGTACACCCCAAACAATTCATGAAAAGAGTCGCCCAACAATTTTACGAGACAGCCCATATTAGGATCTGAAAAGACAACAATGCTATCAGGGTGGAGCTATAAAACTTAATTGAAGAGGGTACAAGTGTCAAAATTTAAATTTAGGGGGGCTAAATTCAAGATAACATTTGGAAGTTAAAACTCAAATACAAAAGTTTAGGTGAGACAACAAATTAAACATTAAATCAGATAAAAATACCATTTTATTAAAAAAAATTAAGATTATTTCTTAATTATAGACATATTTTTAGGGATCAATCTTAAATTTTATTGGATAAAGCACAAAATAAAGACTACTAAAAATACAAACCCAGGAAAATTAGTCTAGAAAATCTTTATATATAACATATGTAAATTGTGTGTTTACTAAGAAAAACCCATCCCAGAGAATTTTTTTTTCTTCATGAGTGTGTTTAGTGAGAAAATTGAACGTAAATTTTAAATGTTAGTTTTTGTATAAATATCTGCAACATTATTAAAATTTATATTTAACACTCCTTTTAAGATTTATTACTTCGTCCCTATTTGGTTGTCTGTATGAATGAAGATGTGCAGGTGGCCCAAATGGCGGAGCCACATTGGCCCAATGCCCCCTTGAATTTTTATACATTGTAATTTTTACCTTAAAAATTTTAGTATTTTTCATATTTTTTGCCCAAATTTATATGATTTTTCAAATTCCCCCCTTCTGAAATTTTGTTTTTCAAATTTTCTCCCCTTCACTTGAATTTTTGGCTCTGCCACAGGATGGCCCCACATCAAAACTAGGTCAATAGTTATTCTCTACCGATAATTGTTAAAACCCAAGATATATATATATATACACACACACACACATATATATAATGTATGTCTTTGTCTTACGAGAGCCTTTGGCGGTTAAATACGAATAGACGCAAGTCGACAATTGCTGCCATCTTTGGTTATAAGCCTTGATCAAGTAAACGTCCGTTAAGTATGACCATTTTGACAGAGCAAGCTCCACGGCTTGCTCAAAATACCTGGCTTGACTAGCTGGTAGCCGTTGCATGGCTCTCTCTGCGCATACACAAAAGCTATTTATTTTTACCAAACATTTATTTTTCTTTTATGAAAAACAACACAACTATTATTAGCTCAGTGTAAGAGCCAAAAACTTAATTGTCATGAAAAAAATTGTATTTATTGACAAGTATGTCACAAAAATCGTTCTTTTTTATGACAACTGTAGTCATAAAAGTGAAATAAAGCCTATCTAATGGACACAGAAAAAAAAAAACTTTTAATTAGCCATATTTATTTAATAATCTCTATAAACGCAGAACCAATTACAGTTTATTTGGAACAGCATTTCCTGAAGTTTATGATAAACAAGTAAATTATTGGTTTCCTAGATATCTATTGATAAATGAAAAGAGAAACAAAGTGAAATACACGCGTACACGAATTAAAAGAGAAAAATAAATAGAAAGATCAAGTAAAAAAAGAACAACGAAAGAATCAGATTGGGTAGGCAAACAAATATGTGCTTTTAATTTGCAAAAACAAGACCCAAACGATACAATGCCATAGAGAACGAAAGTGGGTTGATCATTGGAAATTCAGACGAGAGACCAAATCAAATCCCTAAAATGAACCCTAATAATTTCATTTTTTTCATTGTCTACTACAAAAGAATCAAACAAGAATAATCGTATAAAATTGAAGGTAAAAAAAGACCGACCTGCTAATGCTTTGAGACTGAGGCCGAAAAAATGAGAGTGGTGTTTGGTGTGCTTGTTATTATATATTCCTATTCCCACTAGGGATTCGACACCTACCTTAAATGTGGACCCATAAAATCAGCAATTTTGTATTTATTAATATAAACTTTCCATATAATTTGATTTGCACATTTTCTATAAATTATAATCTCTATATTTCGGGTCCCCATGGAATTTTGACATCCTCGAGTCAACGTAAATTGGGAAATAAACGAGATCGCTTGTATAGAGAATAGAAACTGCCTATTTTAGGATAAAGGAACCAAATAACAAATGCAGATCCTAATATGGTGGTATTTGTAATACGTAATACCTTAAGATTATGATATTGTGGGATTGTAATTTGTTGATATGACCAGGTTTTACCCTTAATGTCATCCCAAGCGCAATCCTTGGATTGTTATAGCATGAACAAGTGATTGCCTTAGGAAAGTGCATGTGTACTGAGTGTGCAAAATTTTGGGTTGAACATTTTCATATGATGTAAAAACTTGTGTGTTGTTGGTTTGAGTTTGTATCATGTGGTTATGCCGATCCGGCAACTCGGTACTCGGATTTTAAAATTGAGTAGACATGGACTATTGCTAGGTGCATAATTTTTTTCGCCTGTATGTCATTCTCATGTTTGCTCAAGAAAGCGGGTTAAAGTGGTGGGTTCACCAGAAGTACAGGACAACACCGAGGAATATAAAAAATTTCAGGAATTTTTTTTTCCCGAGAAACGAGGCGAATAATAGGTATGTGGCGCACCCTTTTTGATGCACCCCGCACATAAGTTCCAAAGAAGTTGGTGCGCTGGCGTGCGGAGGGTGATTTGGATTTCGCGGTTTAAGTGATTTGTGGCATCAGATCTCATCAAACGGCCCATAAAACTCGGAAAAGACCTAAGAAAACTACAAAAATGATTTTGACTTATTAAAAACTGATCCATTGTATTATTTTAGTTTTTAGTTCTTGTTTGGTTTGAGAGACCTTGGGAGAGAAAGATTTTTTTTGGAGAAGAACCGATTCATCATCGTCACGCAATCATCGATCACATATTTTATTTATTTTTCTTAATTCTCTGAAACTCCCGTTGATTTTATGCTTATTGTTTTGGTTTAGATTTTCATGAATTCTCATTCTTCATCTTTTTCGTTGTTTTTCTGTTTCACCATGAACTAATCTCATTAAGGACTATGGTGTAGCAAGTCTTGAACATGGTTATGGATTCATTATTATGCAATTGAAGTATTTATTCACTCCATCTCGCTTTGTTATTTTAATTCTGTTCTTAATGCTTGAATGTGATTAACTAACCCGTTCACGACTTTTTATTGATTTGATGTTCGAGAAATATTAGGTTGATTGAGCAATTGAATTGAATTAGCGGAATACATTCATAATGACTAGAGATAGTTAGGCTCTTACGAAATCGTGTGTGCGTTTTTAATATTAATGCTACCTGTGTTTTTAGAAGTTGAGATGAGAAAATATTCCGGCGCGGGCCTAGGTTGTTAGATGCTCAAAAAAGATTTAGCGATACGATAAATGTGAGCGTGATTAGTAAAGTATGAGTGTTTGAATCGGACATTTGTTCCGTGAATCTCGACCATATGATAAACTTGTGAAGCCGTTGCCTTTGCTTTCTCATTACCATAAAATCCACATTTATTTGCTTTGTTTACTTTAATTGTTCATTTTAGTCATAATCACATTCATTATTTTTTTTGGGTTTAATTCGTCACTAATTAGTTTAATTATTGATTAAGCTTATTTCTCGTGGGATCGACTCGTTCTTATGTTATATTACTTGAGCAACTACGTGCACTTACGTACGAAAAATTTTGCAACACTATGCAAGAACAACAAAATCATCAAAACACTACTTGAGTACCTATAAAAAGCATAACTAATACTAGAAAAAATCTCATACAAAAATACACACTAAAAAAAAAAAAAAAAAAAAAACAGCCATTTTTTTCAAGCTTTAAAAAACATTTAGTTTGATCTTTAACATTTTGTCTAGTGTTTATAGTTTCATTTTTAAGGAAAATCATCTCAATTAACTGTTTAGGATAAAATAAAATAAAGTAATTTTTTTTTAAGATTTAAAACAGCCATTGCTGTGTTTCATAAACACTATTCCCACAAGTTTTTCAACTTAATTTATGTGAAGGTCGAGGTTTGTTTGCAAACTATGTGATACTCTCACAAGAGGAAAAAAATTCGAGGTATGTTTTATTTTTTCTCTGCAAACAACCCTAACCTTAAAATAGAATAACTGCAAGCTATACCAGATCAGAGTTAGAAAACTAAATAAGTATTCCGACGAACATTAGTACCAGAATTTAAACATTATGTTACATCTTATGCAAGTTGGTTCAATATCACATATTGTAACTCAACACTTGCTTTTTACTTAAAACCCAACCACTTGCATAATTTACATTGTTTTCCAATACAGAATACATCACCTTTGTCATCTTATTTCATTTGTATAGTTATTTTATACACATATTTTTGCTACCTATAAAACAACTTTAGAAACTTAAAAATCCCTTTAACTCATTAGTTGTCCACTTGTGTAAATTCCAGAGCATTTGCATCTGGGTCTCTAGCAAAAATTGCTGGTCTCCCTGACTTACTCAGAGTATAAGGAATTCCTGTATGTAACCAATATACAAGAAATCAATAAATTAAAAACTTTGTTAGTTATATTCATTAGGGTTGTACAAAACCGAACCGAAAATCGGATAAAACCGATATCCAAACCGAACCGAAACCGAAATTTGGAGCCACGTCAGTTAACCGAAATTCGGATTCGGATAACCGATCCGGTTTACAAAACTGGACCGGATATCGGATTTGATTTTGGGAAAATCTGGATATCGGATATTTAACTGATTTTTTTTATTAAAAATAAATATATATTAAAACAAATTTATGTCACTATTATTAACACATGATGGTCAAGTTGTCATAGAAGAACAAACTTCTCATATATCAACTCATACTGTTACTATAACTTGATTATGTGATCTATAAATGTAACATACAAATTCAATTGTTGTATGGTTTATTATGATCATTAGGGTAGTAATTTTAATTTTATATTATGATATTTACATGTGCAGATAGTTGGAGACGAGTGTCCTTTTGAATTTTTTTTTTTTTTTTTTACTCAGTTTTAGATTATGTATTGTCATTTTGGAGCTTTATAAGAGTCGTTTGTACTCGTTGTTTTGAATTTTTACAAACCGGATTTGGATTTTAAAAACTGGATATCCATTTTATAAAACTGGATATTAAACTGGATCTGAAATTTTACAAACTGGATAACCGAATTTTAAAAATTGGATACTGGACTGGATACTGGATTTAAGAAACCGGATAACCGAATATTCGGATAACCGAATTTCGGTTTTAGACTAAATTGGACCGGATACTGGACTGAGTTTTTAAAAACCGAAAATTCGGATTCGGATACTAAAACTGTCAAAAACCGAACCGAACCGATCCAGTTTCACCCCTAATATTCATTAGGGCGGCGCAAAATAACTGTCTAGTTTATAACGGTCTAAAATGGTCCAAAAATCGGACCGGACCGTCTGGTATTTAAAAACAAAACATAATATAAAAAAATTGGTGTAAAACTGTTTAGTCTCGAACGTTATTTTAAAATGGTCTAGAAACAGTCCAAAACGGTCTAAATGGTCTAAACCGGATCGGACCGTTTTAACTGGTTTGGTCCGTTCTGATTTTTTTACCCGTTTTGTACCGGATTGGAGTGCACAGTTCATAACCCTTTAATAATCCAAAGACCCAATTAACGTATGATGTAATAAACGTAAAGATTGTTACCAGCGACATCAAAGATTGCTTTGAGCTTGGAAACATCTCTGATAGCGATGCAAGTGTGTCGGTCACGGCCTCCGTGCTCGGGTCTTCCGGTCAGAGGGTCGGGATTAGGAAGCTCCATCAGATGGATCATTTCCGACCCGACCCACAGCCAAGCCCCTCTGTACGGAAGCTTCTCGTGTGGCCTCACCTCGTTGATTTCAAGGCCTACAAAATAGAAACTTGTTGCACAAGACAAAAAAAAAAGCCCTTTGCATGCTTTGGAAACGTAAATGTTCAAAAAATTCTCTCAAACGACCATACCGAGAACGTTCTGATAAAACCCGAGAGACCTTTCCAAGTTCTCGCACAACAATCCGACATGGTGAACGCTGACGATGCCATAATCTGCAACAAAATTAGATAAAAATATTGAAAAAAATTATATAAAATAGCTATTCAAAACTAATTGACTAGTGAATAGCCAAAGTCTCGAGCTTTCGGCAAAATAGTCATCAATTTTTTTTTTTTTTTTTTTACATTGTCATTCAAATTTTGACGATTGGCATAAGCAATTTAATCACAAATGACGTAACCGTAAGTCTCTCACCGTTATTATTAACCATTTGCTTCTCGGCCAAGTTTCCTTCAACCGCGATCTCCGCTTTCATTGCGAGACAAAGCCTGTGGTTTCTTGATCTAATTTGGCGAAGTGGGTTTGTAGACAAGCTGGTTGGATTTACCTGAACCCCACGAAACGAGGATTCCGTTGATTACTAAGAAAATCTACGAGAGTGTTTACAGTGGTTTTTTTTTTTTTTTACCTTGTGTTGGAGAGTAATGGAGGGGAGTGAACTGAGAAGAGACGCCATGGAAGAAGCTACAACGCTCATCTTTTGCTCGAATGCTACAAAAAAAAGAATGTATTTCGATGATTGATTTCAATCCAATAATCGAGTGAAAACAAATAAACAAAACTCAGAAAAGTGAAGAAGAATAAAAGCCCAAATAGTAAAGAGTTAGTAAAGAACACAAAATTTAACTAGCATAGTTGATAAATAGTTATACAGTCTAACTCATAACTACGTATTTTCAGCAGCAAAAATAAAATAAAAATAAAATGGAAAGCCGTTTTGATAGTATCAACTCAAAATTAAAACAGACTGAAAGAAATAAAATGGGAAACGAAAAAAATGAAAGAATCAGATTCATCGCCAAATATAAACAAGAATACACTTTTAATTTTTGAACAGAAAAGCCTAACACAGGACAGGATAACAAAAAACAAAAACCCCAAAAACTACAATCAAACAACAATGAAAAATAAACCTTAACGCAAAAAGTGAAGCTTGTACAACAGAAAACGCTAGTGAGCATGACAAACGGAGACTAAATCCTTAAAATAAACAATAGTTATATTATCTTCAAGGTCTACAATCAAACAACAATAACTCATTAGCTTATAAAATTGAAGATAGAAAGCCGACCAACCTGAGCGAGAACTGCCAACAAACAAACTGACCGACCTCTGGCCAAGAAATTAGGGAAATTGAGAGAGAGAGAAAATATTTCGGTTTTTTATTCCATTATAAATTTTTGTGGTATCACTTTCACTTATCAGGAAGAAGAAAAAGAAAAAGAAAAGGGGAAAAAAAAAATATTATATATTACCCTTTTGATTTCCTAGATTATAAGACCCAGCCAGTTGTTGTAGTTACTGGAGACTGGAGAGGAGGCTAAAAGCTAAATTTAGTAAATATTTATATAGTATATGCATACAAAGTACAAACACATATTATTACTGCATATTTAGTTACAAATTTGCAATTTTTTTTGGAATGAAATAACTTTCATTTATGTATTCGCTAGTTCTCCGAAATAATATTAAAAATAAAAAAAGGTAACTTGGCATGTAAAAAAAATGCTCCATGAAGAGGGTTTTTATAGTAAACTTTGCGATGATTATCAAAACCGACCTTAGCTCAGTTGGCAGAGCGGGAGACTGTAGTGGGTTATCCCGATAGAAATCTCTAGGTCGCTGGTTCGAATCCGGCAGGTCGGATTCTTTTTTAATTTTATTTTATTTCTTGGAGAATAAGAGAGATTTTTTTTTTTTTAAATATTTATAAACAGCTATCAAATGCAATAATAATTCCATTAAAAAAATTACATAAATTTGTTTGGCTTGCTTTACAGGCACTTGCTCGTATTGGTTTATCATATTACCTATCAAAAGTTTTAGCTAATCCTCACGACGAAGGAGACACGAGTCGGTATTGTTTGGTTTTGTTTGATTATTTTAGTAGGAAAAAAAAAGACTATTATGCTAGGGAAATTCGACATCTAATCTTGAGTATTTTTGTATTAATTACAATTCTTGAATGTTTATTACGGGACATTTAATTGACCAGGAAAAAGTATACGATTCTCTTGATAAAATCGAAATCAATAAACTCATATTCAGAAAGATAAAAAAACTCCATCAGAAAACTATTTGCATGCATGGTCATTCATACGGATTAATGAGTATTCATATCACCACTCAAAACGTCATTATTTGCCCTTTGAAGATGCTTATTCATTAATACATCAAAGTGGCTGGTTCAACCTAAAATGGTATACCAAATTACTATAATAAAATAATAAGAACTTTCTGATTAAAAACCTATATTTAATTCTATCTTTAATCCAACTAATTTTTTTTAGTTTTATTATCAACTAAGTCACTTGAAACGCTGGAATTTCATATTAGCCAATGTTTCAATTTTTCTATAAAAGAAAAATAGGCTTAAGGTTGATGTGCCAACTATTCTATACCTAATTACCCCTATTAATAAAGTAATTATATTTATTTTCGAAATAAAAAAAATCAATTTCCTAATTAATAGGATATTAGTAACTGATTGGAATTCGAATTTATTAGTCTCTCTTCCCAAAAATTGCTCTCTCACTCCAAAATCGCTTTCTCTCTCCAAAAATCGGTATTTTCTCTCTAATACAGTACTAGAACAATATGCGACGTCGGAATTTCGCAAATCCGTAGTGATTTTTTAGTGCAAACGGGCCAACAAAAACAACTACGTGATGTTGTCACGATAATCGCATGATTTTAGCCAAATTATGTAGTTTCATGCTCCAAAACAATGTTTTTTCATTTTTATTTGCTTTTATTTTCATATTTCGTAAAAACAAATTGTAGAATTCGTTTTATCTCGTGTTGGTTCTTCATCTTTCCTAAACCATATTCTACATCACTCTCTCTTAGTTTGGTTTGTATAGTTTACTGATTTTTTTCTATCAAATTGCGTAGTTAATAATCAGTAATATTAGTTGATAATCGACAACAATTATTTTTCTTCGGTTGATTTTTTATGAATTTCAGTTAATTATTGTTATTAGGTCGTTAATTTATTATGGTTTTGGATTTTTTAACTTTTGAATCATCATTAAATATTTGTTAATTTTTTTAATTATCATTAATTTTCGTTAATAAATAATTGCGTTTTCAAATTTTTTTGGTGCAGTAACAATTCTATTTTTTTCGATGAAAGAAAAATTGAAGTGTAATGATTATTTTATTTTATTTTTAGAAATAACCAATTGTGTGTATTTTACTAAAGTAGTTACTTAATTTGTCGGATTTTAATAACCTTCCTTTCAAATTTATGAAAATAAACAATAGAAGGCATATAAATAATAGACTAGCATGTCATGGTTAATTAGTTAAAAGTTTTAAAACGTTGGTTAGATTGAAATCTAACATTTCAAAATGCTAGTTTGCTAGAGTGTCCAATTTTTTTTTTACATAATACTAGATTTAATTGTAAGCACACAAAAGCAACAAAAAGACATCCACCTAGTTACACAAACTAGAAAGGAAAAGTTTGTAATTATTGAAGATTTTTGTTTGTTGGTAAATTAATACAAGTTTCAACAACAAACTAATAACCTTATAAGCTGAAATTTAACTTGGGGCAA
This sequence comes from Urtica dioica subsp. dioica, assembly GCF_054948205.1. NCBI lineage: Eukaryota > Viridiplantae > Streptophyta > Magnoliopsida > Rosales > Urticaceae > Urtica > Urtica dioica. The sequence continues at coordinate 50,293,087 of NC_142757.1, read as the reverse complement.
AAAAAATTTGCCCGATCCCTAAATTATTGGTTCGTGAATTCATTTAGACCAATGAGGATATAATGTTACGTTCGTGAATTTACTTTGCAATAGAGATAAGTATTAGCTCCATTCTCTAAAAGAAGGAATCAACTAATATAGATCGTAAATAACAGAAAAAGAAAATCATAATTGAGAGGCCTAAGTTTTTCTTACCATGAAACACAAGTGCAAAGAGTGCCACGTGTATTCCTATCCACCAGGCTAAACTAATGTAAAGTAAAAAAAACACATCAATCTTCCTTACAAAGAAGAGTAGGAAGATACGATGCATTTCAACTTTCAAGTATTCTAATTTAAAATTAAAATAAAATAAAATAAAAGAAAACGCTCGTCTCATAAAAAGGCTCATTGATTTGCCTCCGATGAGAAGAGGTGTATTTTTCCAAAAAAAAAAAAAAAAGTACCACCCTCGTACCCTTTTGGTTTTTTTTTTTCTTCTTCTTTTTAATCAAAGGACCAAAGTGACTGCTGTACATTTTGGGCGGGAAATAGACCACCAACATGAGGCCTTGCCACGGCCGACTTTGAGGCCACACCTTCCCCGGTGGTTCCCGGCACCGTCCATTCCTTGCTTCTGAAATTACAAATTTGCCCCAAAAATAAAATTAGATTCATGTCAAAGCGACCACATTTATGGGTAAAAGTCAACAAACATAGCTCCACAATGAAAAGTACCCCAAACACATGAGGCGTCAATTCTGAAGGCTAAACAATTGGTCAAAAATGGTTCATTTTCTTTAGTGAGATACAATACGTCAAAAAGTGAAGTATGGAACGGGAAATGGAAAGACGATTTGACTTTCTTTGTTTCTTAGATTTAGGGATATATTAGTCTGCTGACCATGGATATGATGTACTACAAAGAAAGATGAGCATGGAGATCAGAAGTCAAAATTGATGATGCATAAAGTTAGCAATGGTTCTGCGTTTTCGACCGACATATCTAGAAGTTGTTTCCACTTAGATATTTTCAACTCATCGACGTACTAAACAGGATAAACTGAGAGATGACAATTTCTGTCACAACATGGATAAAATGACCAAAGATCAATACTTTCTATAGTACAAGCAATTACATTGTACGTGTAAAGTTCACGGGACAAAATGAGCGAGTATTGGACACAGAAAAATAAACCTGAATGATATATGCACTACGCTCTTCAAGGGTTATACTAGCTAAGCACTTCGGTATTGGCTGAGGAAAAAAAATACCAGACCAATTGATGAAGGTCTTAGTTGAAGAACTGAGAAGACTACAAAAGCTCTTTTTTTTGGGGGGGGGGGGGGGGTTATTTTTGTGACAAAAGAAACACCTACTGCTTCAGAAAAAAAAAGTGCTTCCACGAGAATTTTTTTGTTTTTTTTACTCTCGACACTTGATGACAACTTAAAAAAACTATTTAGACCATCCAGGAAAGGTTGAACACTTATGGTAAGCCTAACAGGACATCAAAAACAAAAGAACAATACCACATTAAACATACACACAAATTGTCATAACTCAGAATTGGACAGAGATACTTACTTGGGCCAAGAACTCGACGAAGATTGCTCAAATGGACGATTGACTCCGCTGCAGGGATTCCCATAAATCATTTCGTTCTGAGTAGGTGGTCTGGAGACAAACTGGTTATCGCCACCCGACAAAGGTGGAAAGTAAGCTTTCTGTAACCACGGGTCAGAATCACTAGAGCCATTTACAGGGCTAAATGACCCACCATTCTGTCCACGACCAAGAAACATATTGTTCGGAGGGGAATGAGTTCCCGGACGAACTTCTTCTTTTGTTGTGAACAGCGACGCCATCGTTCTCTGAGAAGTCTGACTCTGGTGATGCACAACATCGTCCTTAATCGATCTGCTCAGTTCGGGAGGTAGAATCCAGCTGGCGGGCCCACCAACCAAACCCAGACCATCCTGGCCGAGAGGACAAGTGTTCCACATTTGCCACATTCCCATTTCATTTGCAGTTGCGTCGTCCATATCCTGGGCCCTCGGTGTAGTTGAGAACCGACCCGAAGCATTGTGCTTTTCTCGTGACATGGGAGACTCGATCGGCGATGGCTTATTGACGTCAGAAGTAGCTGAAACGTTCTTCAAACCACGAGGCCGTGCGAGTCCGAAATCCATGTCAAGCGATGCTGAAATGGGTCTGAGCAGAGATGATGGATCGGGGATGTAACAGGGATCTTCGAACCTCTCTGGCTCCTCTGGTATATAGTCTCGAGGCCTGTCCCCGACTCGAGGGAACATGGGCTCAATTGCGGGGGCGAATCCTAAAGCATTAGCGCTGGACGTATTCGGGTAAGTGGAAATGGAAAACGGAGAGCCAAAATTTATCGGGTTATTAAAAGATTGTGTTGTCGGCGATTGAGCAGATAACTCCGGGTTTTGAGATTCTACTTGAAGCTTTGAATTTGGTCTGCTTATGACATTTGAAGTGGAAGGTTGAGGAGCATTTGGCGAGCGAGTAAATAATTGCTGCCAAGATTTTTTAGGCGCTGTCCCCGGCTGTGGTTCAGAGTGAACCTGCAATGAATATCTCAAAATGTAAATACTTCCTGTCTGATAAATCAATGTTCTATATATAGCCAACAAACTCGAAATGCAATCTAATTCTGTATGTTCCCCAAAAAAGTGAGCATATAAGGAAAAGGAATTGCACTCTCATTATTAAAGCTACATATGCAAAGTAACGCTATAATAAATCATTTTTTAAGATGAAAAATGATTGTATCACACTCCTAAGAATCTAACCTCAAGATTACAATAAAACTAGACAAATGCATGGCATAAAAAAAAACCATTTGAAGACAAGAACTATCTACCTGTAACAGAAACTGAATAGCAACCATTATAAGAATAAAATTCAGATATGTAGAGTTGTAGTGAGATTAATGTTTACCATATGGTTGGTATTCTTATCGTCTCCGTTCATATAAGGTCTTGTAGCTACACGCTCAGGTGGACATATATCTTTCCTGTGGGCAGAAATGTGGTTATGATCAACAAAAGTATTGGGTTTAGCTTCCTTCATCATCGTGGCAGCGTTGTTCGTCCCTCTTCCAAAGAAACTTCCCCCACTAAAAGCTTTCGAAGAAGACAAAATCGTACCCCTCATACGATCAAAGTACCTTGTCCCAGTATTACCCCGATTAAAGTTACTCATGGTAACATTTTTGAACCCGTGAGCCGTCTCGATGGTCTGACCCTTAGCAAGATCAGTCCCTGATTTCAGATGATCCCGTCGATCAAAGTCTCTCTTCCTGTCGCTATCCTTGCCCGATTTCTTCTCAAGCTCTTCTACGTCAGAGTTGCTCTTGCTAGAACCCTTGTCCTTCTCTTTTCTTCTCTCCTGTCGCCTTCTCTCCGCCTCTTTCTTACTATCTTTCTCCCGAGCCATACTCGATGCCTTTCCACGGTCTTTCTCCGCCTCCGTTTTCTCGTCCCTTAGTCTCCGCCGTTCCTCCACCAACTTCGCGACCTCCTCTCTCTGCTTCCTCTCTTCCTCCTCCAAAAGCTCCTTCTCTAACCTAGCTTGCCTCTTCTCCTCAGCTTTTCGACGTGCTTTCTCTCCTCTACTCTCGGGAAAGTTCCCCCCATTTTCACCCCGTTTTGAAAGCAAGCCCTTATGCTCTGCATCGGAAGAGTCATCGTCACTAGACGAACTGATCCGAAAAATCTTCCTCCAAAGCCACCGGACGCACAAGAAGAAGGACGTCAAAACCCGGCAGGCGAAAATAACAATGCCCGAGTACGACTTCTCCGCCAAGCAATCTTCGTCTCCTCCGAAGAAGCCACTCCCGTTTCTCCTCCAATAATTCGACGACTTCCCCGAAACCGAGCCTCCGACCCAGTTCCCATTCTCCAACCAATCCTGGCCGCACATCCACCCACTATCTGACCACACTTTCCCGTTCAATATCTTCCCACTCTTTCCGACCAGCTCTTTGATGATACTCGCGTTCGGAAGCCCCATCCCCGGAAGAACAGGCAAATCCAGAACCGGCCTCTTCGAAATATGCCCACAATACGAGCACATAAACCGACCCCCGCCAGGATTCTGATCCCTGTACGGAGTCAAGCAATTTCGACACCTCCGCGTGGCTGTCTTTCGAAGCTTCTGCAACTCTATTGCTTCGAACCTCTTCCTCTCCCTCAGCCGGGCATTCCTCCGGACCCGCCAAGCCGAAAGCTGAGGCATCAAAATCTCGTACCAGAAGAGAGTGACCAAAAGCACGAACACACAAGCCAGCCTCGGAGACGTAATCTCGAACCGAAAAGCCGGTGGAAGTAGCTGGGAGAGAGCCCACAAGCCTATCAGAGGAATAACTAGCCACGGAAGCATCATCGCAACCCTGCGAGACCACTTTTGAATGACACAGAGTATACACATTATATACCCTTAACCCACACCTATCTTTCCCAGTCTCGAGTTAATCCAGAAAAAAAAAAACCCTAGAAATGAGCCAAAACTTTTTTCTTTCTCAGATGCTTCAACTCCAGAAACCTAAGCTCAGATTATCTTTCGGAGTCACGATTCGATTACACTGGCTTTCCAATCCTCCGAGAAACCTAACACCATAAAAACCCCTAATTTCCGCTCAGACAACCGACCAGCAATTCCAATTCGTCAAATGCCACGCAAGCGCACGAAAATCGAGAATCGTAGCTCCGAGCTCGACAAACGCAACCGATTTAGGGTTTCCAAAAGCCAAAAAAGCATAAATATACCGGGCCCGAAATACAATCGCCAACCTCCGTAACCTACCGCGTTGTCAATCAAATAGGTAAGAGATTTCTGAGGTACTTACGAGATTCGATGACATTGAAGAACAAGGTTCTTCGTCGGAAATGAGAGCAAACCCTAGGACATTCCTCTTCTCACAAATCGATTTTTGCGCGAAAAAGCTTGCTTTTTTTTTCTTAATTCTTTTTTTGTTGTTACAAGCGAAAGGACTCTGAGAAGAGAGAGAAAAGATAAGAAAGAAAGAAAGAAAGAAAGAAGAGAAGAGAAGAGAAGAAAATGAGGGAATGTAAGGAAAGCAAAATATATAAGGAATCAATTAGATTAGAGAAATTGACTAATTTGTCACCAATTTTATAACATTTTTTCATTTTCCACCAAAATGTTAATTTTTTCCAAAATGTCACCATTTATGTCTACAATATTGACATCTATGTCAACAATGTTGACATCTAATAGTGAAGAGCAAACATAGATGTCAACATTGTTGACATCGATAGTGACATTTTGGGAAAAATTAGCGTTTTGGTGGAAAATGGAAAAATATTATGAAATTTGTGGCAAATTAAGCAATTTCTCATTAGATTATAAATATTTGTCTAAAATATAAATTACCTTTTTTTTTAATGTATATACGAGGCTGCAAAAATAATAAAAAAAATCACATGTCGTGATGATATCAAAACCTAAAACTTCAATAATTTACTATGACTATTTAGTATTGTTATTATTATTTGTTCAAATTCAAACTTTGATTTTTTTTAATTATAATAAAGACTACAATGTTATTCCCTAAACTACTATGATTAGTAGCTTGGTAGCTGAATTCATATTTCTGGTTAACGCGCTAATGTTTCAATTATCGAAATATTTGCCCAATTAGACTTTCAAGTTTTCTTTTAAATATGTAACATATATATTAAAATAAATCATTAGTCTCAGTATATGTTTTTATGGAACTTAGTTATTGAAAAATAAGCTTTGCTAACCTTAGTTACTTTTATCTATGTATTTAAATTAAACTTTAGATATTTGAATAACATAAGTTGTAAAGAGAAATACAAATTAGAAAAAACATATTTCAAAGAAAAATAAAATGTGTTGAACTGGATTGTTCGGTTAAATATGTCTGGGGTAAATGTGAACCGGACCACTCTCGGATAGAACGGTCGGTTTGATAATAGGTGCGTGGACTGTACAAGTATAATTAATTAACCTAGGAAAAATAATTAAGAAAAACATATACATTATTTTTTACTTTCTATCCAGGTAATTTCAAATTTAATTTTGAAGAACTACCAACGTTTCGTTTATTTTGATAAATTAGTCATTTACTAAAATTTACTAACATTTAAGTATAAAAATATTAGAGACAATCATGTAAAATAAGACGTTTTACATATTTAAAACGTTGGATAGATTATAAATCTTACGTTTCAAGTGACATAGTCCGTGAGGTTTTTTTAAAATTAAAACGTAGTAATCATCATTTTAAACCTCAAAATTTAGAATGCTATTTATATTTAGTTATCCTAATATTTAGGCTTAATTTTTTAAAAATTCTTTGTAAAAACTTTACTTTATCAACTTTAGTTCAAATTAAGATCAAGTACTTACGAAAGAATTTTATATAATTTATATTCTTAATATTTAAATCCTTGAACTACGCATAGCTCGCATAGTATTCAGTCTACACATCGGCGCATAAATTAAGATCAACAAATTAGTAATATAGGTGTAGTCCTAATCAAATAAATTTTCATGATATAGAAAGGGCCTTTTTTTTTTTTTTTTTTTTTTTTTTTTTTTTTTTTATTACATTAGATAACGAGGGCACTTATTAATTTGCCATATTTGCAGGTGTAATGGTTTGGTCGTGTGTGAAGGAATATTCAAACGGTATATGGAAAGTCAAACTTTACATAGGTGTGGCCATATATACGTGCTACACATTTCAAAAATACTAAGGTATACATTGCATACATTTATATTTGTGTATTTTATCGTGTGAGATTAAGGAGTTGACACCTAAGTTGTAATGCTTTGACCACCGAGGTCACTACATACGAGCAAATGATTTCACATTTATTTTTTTGTTAGCCACAACAAACTATAAATTTGCTGAAATTTACTCAAATTTTATCTCGACAGATTCCAAAAAAATACACTTTGTACGTTGGTTTTACAAAGCTCGTCGGACAAAGAATTTATAGCTTATAGTAAATTCGAAAAAAGGTATTTTGGAGATTGAAATTACGTGTGTTCTGTGCGTATGTCACAGAATATGTTGTGACGGATTCCGTGACAAACACTAAAATTCGAGTGATCAAACAGAGAAAGTTGTAAGTGCGAAATGATAAAGAACACAGAGATTGGTAACCCGGTTCGGCAATCCATGCCTACGTCTGGGGGGCCTTTGCCTGGTGGAAAACAATCTACTATGATAACGTGGTACAATAAGGTTTTACACTCAACGACTCCCTCGCTAGTTACCCAACCTGCGTCTATCCTCTTCAACAGCAACTTAGGCTCCCCCTAAGCACGAGATCCCCTCGATTCCCACAGAAAATCTCTCCCGAGACTTCTAAATGTGTTTCCCAACAAGAACAATTGAAAAACCTAACCTCTAACTTCTAATACAATCACCCGTATATAGGCAACAAAGCAGAGGTAAAAGACACCTTAAAAGCTTGAACACAGGTCGTTCTAAGCTCAGCTAAAACACTCAAAAAATAAATCTCTAAAAAAAAGTGTTTCCAAAAGGGTCAAAAAGATCTATGAAAGGAGGACGCCACTTATAGTCTTCGAGGCGAATTAGGGCGCACCAATTCAGTTGCTGGCATCAGGGATATCATATCTTCTGATCCCTGGAAAATCTCGCGGATATTTTGTTGATACGTTACTTGTTGGCTTTATTTTTTTAGTGCAAGTGGAGTGGAAATATGTCGGTCGTTATGTTTCTACTTCTGGTGTGACATCTTTCCTCTTGTGTGCAGACTTTATTTCAGGCAAGTTTCCAGAATTGACAGACTGCTTCGCTGGTGACTTAATTATGAGATATTCTCGCTGCTGTCTTCATTGCAAGATATTTACCTCGCTGCTATCTTCATTACAAGATATCTGCCTCGCTGGTGTCTTTACCATGTGATATTCGTTTGATGCCGGGTAAGGAAACCCGAGATTCACTTCCAGGTTTCTAAAGCTGCTATAAAAGACATGCGCTTCCCTTTAGCAGCCTCGACGCTTTTGATAAAACACTCAGAGCTCTTAGACGTGCAAGACCGGCGGACTGGGAGGCTGTGTGTTTTGTTGTAGCGGTATTTTCTCTCAAACACTATTCCACAAAGATTGAGTGTCTGTGAGAGTTGGGTTTTGTGTTCTCGTGATTGAAGGTTCACGTACAGCTGAAGACTAAAGGTCATCCGAGCCAGGAGGTTGCTCGAAGGGTGGAATTGAGACGGAGCTCAAATTCAGGGGGAGTCTCTGACTAGGTGATCACTGGTGGTAATAGTCTCTAGGTTTTTATTGATTTGTTGATTGTAATCAGATATAAACCTTGTGTTTACTATTGACTACAAGATAGTGAAATCCTTTCCACTGGAAGCGTGCCCCCAGACGTAGGTGTTGTTCACCGAACTGGGTAACCATATCGTGTGTATTTCTTTTACTTCACTGTTTGTTGTTTATCCATAATCTGTGTTCAAGCAAGTTGTCAGACACATTGTCAACACATTGTGTACGACATCTTGTCCTTGCGACTAATCAGAATTTCATCTGGTATCAGAGCAGGCACCTTGATCTTTTTGGTGGTTTCCTGGATTTTTTTCTGATTATCTAATATGGATAGTTCCCGAGAGGGAGGTTCTGTCAATCGCCCTCCAGTACTCGACGGAACCAACTATGGTTATTGGAAGGCACGCATGACCGCCTTCATGAAATCCCTTGATAGAAGAACATGGAAAGCTATGATACACGGGTGGGAAGCTCCTGTTAATGTTGATGACAAATGAGCCTCTACTGGTCCAAAACCCGAAAAGGACTGGACCCCTACTGAAGATGAGGCGGCCCTTGGTAACTCTCGTGCTCTTAATGCGATTTTTAACGGAGTCGATAAAAATGTTTTCAGGTTGATAAACACATGCACTAGTGCCAAAGAGGCCTGAGAAATCCTTACTGTTGCCTATGAGGGAACTACAAAGGTACGTGAGCAGAAGCTACAATATCTCACAACCAACTTTGAAGCCCTCACTATGCTTGAAGATGAATTAGTTGTTGAATTCAACGTTCGCATCCGAGACCTTGCCAATGAATCCTACTCTCTCAGAAAACCCATGACCGATGAAGATCTTGTTCGAAAAACCCTGAGAGCTATAAGCCCAAGATTCAAAATGAAGATCACGGTCATTGAAGAAGTTCATGACCTAAAAACGCTGAAGTTTGACGAACTCATGGGATCTCTCATGACTTTTGAGCTTTCTCTACCCAAGACGGAGAAGAAACACAAATGGATGGCCCTCAAAAGCTTTATTCATGAACAAAAGGAACATGTATACTCAGATTCTGACAATGGTATTGACGACACTATAGCTATGCTGACAAAAAATTATAGCAGGGTTATGAAGAGACTACATCAGATGAATGGGAAAAATGTCTCGCAAGATGTCAATGACAATTTCCAACAAATATTCCAGAAGAATATTAACCCTCACATGAATGGTAAAAGTGGTGAACGCTCTGGAAAAGGGAAAGGTATTCAGTGTCATGAATGTGAAGGTTTCGGACACATTCAGAAGGAGTGTCCCAAGTTCCTCAAGAAACTATAAAAAGGGGTACAACGCTACTCTATCGGATGAAGAAGATGAAGATAGCGACTCCGATCAGATAAGTAACTTTGTGGCCTTTACTGCTTCTATTCATACACATGAATCTTCTAATGAATTTGGTGAATGCTCCCAGAAATTTGTTCTAGAGGAAGAACTTTCTGACGACGCCATGAATGATGCATACAATACTCTGCACATCAAATGGGTTGAGGAATCCCAGATTCTCGACAAACAGAGTGCTCTTATCCCCACTCTGACTGAAGACAAGGCAAGGCTTCTAGAGACCATTGTAGATCTGAAGAAGGAAGTCAGTCGGCTGAATGGAGAACTTGATCAGATGACTAAATCTGTCAGGATGCTGAATTCCGGGACTGACAGTCTTGACAAAATCCTCACCATTGGCAAACCTGCAAAGAACATGAAGGGCCTTCGATTCACTCACGGTGCTTCATCATCCCACACCACGTTTGTACCCCAACAGCAGGCTAGCCAGATGTTGCGAAACATGCAGCCAGATGTCGCGAAACATGCATCAACCATCTGGTAGTGACAAATTCCCTGATCTACATCAGCAACATCTCTCTGGACCAACCAGGTCTCTTGTCAACAGACCTCGTTGGGTCTGCCATTATTGTGGTAGAAAGGGCCATATTCGACCTTTTTGCTATCGGCTATACGGGAGAAATGTCCGACAGCAAAAATCCATTCACATGAATGCCCTACCTCGCCGAAAACCTGTTACTCGGCTGGAATTGAGAGTAAAAAATACGTCCTATTATGCCAATATTGCCTACACATCTCTGAGTGCGTCCACCGGGAGTGACTGGTATTTCGACAGTGGTTGCTCACGCCACATGGCAGGTGATCACACCTTCCTGACCAACGTGAAACCTTACTCTAACTGTCATGTTACCTTTGGAGATGGAGTAAAAGCCAAAATTGTGGGTAAAGGTCAGTTAAACTATCCTGGTATGTCTTGCTTGACTGAGGCTTTGTTGGTAGAAGGACTTACTGCTAATCTTATCAGTATTAGTCAGCTTTGTGATATGAACTTACGTGTCAATTTTACTCGTGATAAGTGTGTGGTGGTTAATGAGGAACATGATGAACTTATGCGAGGAACCAGATCTCGTGACAACTGCTACATGTGGTCTTCCGTACCAAACAATAACTGCCTCATGACCAAGGTTGACGAAACCAAGCTGTGGCATCAAAAGCTTGGTCACCTGAATCTCAGAGCATGCAGAAAATTGTTTCTGAGAAAGCCATTATCGGTGTCCCCAATCTAAAGATTGTTGAAGGAAAAATCTGTGGTGAATGCCAGATTGGAAAACAGGTCAAGAAGTCTCACAAGATGGTGCAACATCTTACCACATCTCGTGTTCTGGAACTTCTCCACATGGATCTGATAGGACCGATGCAGGTCGAGAGTCTTGGAGGGAAGAGATACGTGTTTGTGTGTGTGGATGACTACTCCGGGTATACTTGAGTTGATTTTATTCGTGAGAAATCTGACACTTTTGCTGTTTTTGAAGCTTTGTGCAAGAAGGTTCAGAGAGAAAAAGGAAAAAACATAGGCAAAGTGATCAGAATTCAGAGTGATGATGAGAGGGAGTTTGAGAATATGAGCTTTGCAAAGTTCTGTATAGCAGAAGGAATAGCCCATGAATTCTATGCTCCCATCACACCACAACAAAATGGAATTGTTGAAAGGAAAAATTGAACCCTTCAAGAAATGGCCAGAGTGATGATGTTGGCCAAAGACATTCCACCACATTTCTGGGCTAAAGCTCTCAATACTGCCTGCCATATTCATAATAGAGTTACTATTCGTCCAGGTACTTCCATCGCTCATTATGAAATATGGAGGGGGAGAAAGCCAAATGTGAAATACTTCCATGTCTTTGGTTCTGTTTGTTATATAATTGCTGACAGGGATCCTCGACGTAAATTTGACCCTAAAAGTGATGAAGGTATATTTCTTGGGTACTCTAGAAATAGTCGGGCCTATCGTGTCTTTTACAAACGGACTAAGACTATGATGGAATCTATAAATGTGGTGGTAAATGATGATCATGATGTTACTAACAGCACTAATAATGAAGATGAAGTTTTTCCTAGTAACACAGATGTCAGGACTGTTGCTGAGAACTCGTTGGACGACATCTCTTCTGAAGGCACTAATGTCAGGACAGATGCTGATGACAAAGTGAGCGACATTGTTCCGGATGAAGAATTACTTCCTGAGACTGAACAATGGATCCCTCCAGAAGAATTCAGAAAAATCATCCTACTCATGAGGTGATTGGCAAAATCAGTGAAGGAATAAGGACTCGCCCAAAACCCCCTGTAAACTATCGGGAGATGATTGGTAATCTCTGTTTTGTTTCTAGTATTGAGCCTAAAAATGTTAATGAGGCTATTGATGATGAATACTGGGTTAATGCTATGCAAGAGGAACTTGTTCAGTTTGAAAGAAATGAAGTCTGCGAGCTAGTTCCTAAACCTGACAATGTAAATGTCATTGGAACTAAGTGGATGTTTAAGAACAAATCTAATGAGCATGGTAATATAACTCGAAAAAATGCTAGACTTGTGGCGCAGGGCTATACACAGGTGGAAGGCGTAGACTTTGATGAAACCTTTGCCCATGTTGCGAGACTTGAAGCCATCAGACTTTTGCTTGGCATCTCCTGTCATCTCCACTTCAAACTCTTTCAGATGGATGTTAAAAGTGCCTTTCTCAATGGATACTTGAATGAGGAAGTCTATGTGGCCCAACCCAAAGGCTTTGTAGATCCCAACTCACCACAACATGTCTACAAACTCAGAAAAGCTCTCTACGGCCTTAAGCAGGCTCCTCTGGCATGGTATGAAAGACTAACTCAGTTCCTTGTGCAGAATGGTTATACCAGAGGTGGCATTGATAAAGCCATGTTCATAAAGAAAGAGGATGGCAACCTCATGATAGCGCAAATATATGTTGATGATATCGTCTTTGGAGGAATGTCGAACAAGATGGTGGAGGTTTTTGTTCGACAAATGCAGTCTGAATTTGAAATGAGTATGGTCGGCGAGCTTAATTATTTTATGGGCTTTTAGATCAAGCAAATGAATGATGGTATCTTTATCTCCCAAAGTAAGTATGCCAAAAACCTAGTGAAGAAGTTTGGGCTGGAAAAATCTTCTCACAAGCGGACCTCTGCCGCTACTCACATTAAACTCACTAAGGATGAGCATGGAGAATCTGTTGATCAAAGCCTCTACAGAAGTATAATCGGTAGTCTTCTCTATCTCACTGCCAGCCGACCAGACATAGCCTACTCTGTAGGTGTGTGTGCGCGATATCAAGCCAATCCCAAAGCTAGTCATCTAGCTCAAGCCAAGCGAATCATAAGGTACATCTCCGGAACTGTCAATTTTGGCCTTTTATATACCTATGATACTTCCTCTACGTTTGTGGGATACTGTGATGCTGACTGGGCAGGTAGCACGGTCGATAGAAGAAGTACCTCTGATGGATGTTTCTACCTTGGAAACAATCTCATCTCCTGGTTCAGCAAGAAACAGAACTGCATTTCCTTATATCCACAGCTGAGGCTGAATACATCGTTGCACACAGCTCCTCTGGATGAAACAGATGCTTACTGAATATGATGTTGGACAAGATGTCATGATATTATTCTGCGACAGTATCAGCGTCATCAATATTTCAAAGAACCCTGTTCAACACAGTAAGACCAAGCATATTGAGATCAAACATCACTTCATTCGAGATCTTGTGGAAGATAAAAAGATCAAACTCGAATACATTCACACCGAAAAACAGCTCGCAGATATTTTCACCAAGGCTTTGGATGCTAACCGGTTTGAAAATCTCAGATCCTCTCTAGGATTGTGCGTCATTGAGCAATAGCAATTACTGTTTTTCGGAGGGATCATTAGCTTTATTATCTGTGTTGTCAAAGCTGATACTTCTCTGTTTCTTGTTCGCGTTCTTTTCATGGAAGTTTTTCATGGGCCCATTTTTCTGGTTGGCCCATTCGACTAAATTACCGGGCTAAAATGCCACTTGTTCTTAGTTTGGGCCTGAGACGGACTTTGGCCCATTCCTTGCTTCGACGTCGTTTTGCTCCTAGCTATGCTCTCTTACATGCAGACGGTTACGTTTTCAAGAAAATCGGGGAAGTTACTTATTTCCTTTTTCTTAATTTCTCGCATTATTCTTCGTCCCTCTTTCACACTATCTCCTGTTTTTGCGATTTCACTCCTCACGACGGTTATCTGTGTAACAGTTTTGTTCAAACTCCTTTCAAAATGGTTGGAACTAGAAGTGGGATCAGCACTAACATTCCTCCCAAGAAAGAGAAAACCGAGATGAAGACGAAAGATGTTAAATCAAAGGGGCTGGGGCTGGAGAGTAATAGACATGGTGTTCGGGTTCGAGGGTTGCGATCCAATAAACGCGCCGATGGTCAGGCCGGAGGTGCGATTACTGGGTCAATTCCTCCTGAGAATCCCTCACTCTCCGGCGCAAGAAGTGCAATCCTCAAGAAAGCCGTTCTCTCGATCGCAGACATTACCGGAGAAGTAAGCTCCAGCAGTTCTTCTGAAGAAGGAAGAAAAGATGACGCTGCTCCAGAAGAGGAAATTCTCACTGGTGGGTCTCCCATTGAGAGCCCTCACAAGGTTGTACAAGGTAACCCTGAAACCTCTCTTCCCTCTGATAAAATCCTAGGGATAGTGATATGTTGGATTCGCTCCTCGGTGATCAAGAGCCTCATCATGTCGATGCCATTGGTAGCATTCTGGGTTTAAGTGGAGATGTCGCGAAAGATGTTCCAACATCCTCTTCTCTAAGGTAAGAGAAGAAGTCTGATCAGGTTCAGGATGATGGGGAGGATATCCTTGCCTCCCTGAAAGAGAAGGTACAGAAAGATGATGACGTCTGTATCGCCACTCTTCTATCGGAGAAGAGAAAGAAGAAAAGGAAGATGACGGAAGAAAGTATGCCTACTGTTCATGAACCAGAGAAAAAGAAGAAGAAGAAGGTAATGATGGGTTTGAACAAGAAGAAGCTGAAGGCAAAATCTGCTGAGGAGAATGTTCCTGATGTTCTGAAGGATACAGAGGAGGAAGAGGAAGCTGCTCGTCCGGAGATCGTGTCCCTCACCTCCAGGAAATCTGTTGGGGGTCAAAAGCTTCCTAAGGATGTTCCCGCCGCTCCTTTGGATAATATCTCATTTCATGAAGAAGATCGCGTCAGAAAATGAAGGTATGTCTATAACAGAACTGTTTTTCCGGAAAAGGAACTGTCAAAGGAAGCCCTGAAGATTGACGTGATCATGGAACTCCTGTACGATGCTCAACTCGTCAAAACTGTCTCTGGGATCGGGCCTTATTACCCAAAACTGGTGAAAAAGTGTATTGTAAATTTGTCCTCTGAAATTGACCAGCCTTATCACCCTGAGTTTGGGAAAGTCTATGTTCGTGGCCACTGCTTTGATGTATCCTCCAGTGCGATCAATGATTTTTTGGGACGAGGAAAAATTGTCACTGCCTATCAGCTTCCATCCCTGCCCTCCTCAGATTTTTCTGCAAAATATTATGTTCTGTACAGAATTGGGATTACGAATTGGGCTCATTCCTCTCATGGCTCAAGCATCAAGTCTGACCTGGCATGCCTCATTTATCAGATTGGTACTCGGGCGTCTTTCGACTTTGGGGAGTTCGTGTTCAACCACCTGGCCAAGCACGCTAAGTCCTTTGTTGTGAAGCTTCCTATTGGCTTCCCTTCTCTCCTATCTGGTATAATGGTTGGCTCAGAAGAGAGATTTACTAAGGGCTGATGACATTGCTGGTAAGCCTCCCAGTGAACTTTCCTTCAGCCCTAAATTGTTTGAAGGGAAACATGCGTGGGATCTTGCTATGCCTTCTGTCGCCCATGGTCGCACCATCAAGGTTGTTCCCCTCTCGGAAAATGCTAGGAGTGATGTTCTTAAAGGCATGTTTGAAGAAGTTGCTGCGCTCAAGGAAATCATTGATATCTCATCTCGAAGGAAATCGGCTTGGGAACGTCTTATCTCTGTCATGACCTCCTCCTCTACCTCTGATGGTGCTACCACTTCTCAGCCAAGTCACACTATGCATCCGGATGACAACGCAGACAATGAAGATACCGAGGATGATGCTGTCAGTGATTCCGAGGGGTCTGAAGGACGAGCGAAAGATGTTTTTGATTCCTCTAATTAATGTTTATTTGTTCTGGCCTGTAACATCTAACTTCTTTTCAGACATCTTTATGTTGGTTTGTTACCCTGTTTACTTTGTAGTTCAGATTTTTTTTCTGGATGGTTTGTAAGGCTGCTTGCTCATACTCTTATTGGTTTATGTAATGCTGTGTGTTCAAGTTCTCATCTTTTTTCAGGCTGTTTGTTCATCCCTCTGTGTTGGTCGATCCTTGCATTTGGTATTATTTTGAGGCAATCAGGGGGAGAGGCGTCATGAGGTCATTTATTTTGACTCTCTTATCTGGTCATGACGCTTGTATGAGAACGGTTCCTGGAAGTGCTTGCCTAAAAAATAGCCAAAGGGGGAGATTGTTGATACGTTACTTGTTGGCTTTATTTTTGAGTGCAAGTGGAGTGGAAAGATGTCGGTCGTTATGTTTCTACTTCTGGTGTGACATCTTTCCTCCTGTGTGCAGACTTTATTTCAGCCAAGTTTCCAGAATTGACAGACTGCTTCGCTGGTGTCTTAATTATGAGATATTCTCGCTGCTGTCTTCATTGCAAGATATTTGACTCGCTGATGTCTTCATTACAAGATATCTACCTCGCTGGTGTCTTTACCATGTGATATTCGTTTGATGCCGGGTAAGGAAACCCGAGATTCACTTCCAGGTTTGTAAAACTGCTATAAAAGACATGCGCTTCCCCTTAGCAGCCTCGACGCTTTTGATAAAACACTCAGAGCTTTTAGACGTGCAAGACCGGTGGACTGGGAGGCTGTGTGTTTTGTTGTAGCGGTGTTTTCTCTCAAACACTATTCCACAAAGATTGAGTGTCTGTGAGAGTTGGGTTTTGTGTTCTCGTGATTGAAGGTTCACGTACAGCTGAAGACTAAAGGTCATCCAAGCCAGGAGGTTGCTCGAAGGGTGGAATTGAGACGGAGCTCAAATTCAGGAGGAGTCCCTGACTAGGTGATCACTGGTGGTAATAGTCTCTAGGTTTTTATTGATTTGTTGATTGTAATCAGATATAAACCTTGTGTGTACTATTGACTACAAGATAGTGAAATCCTTTCCACCGGTAGCGTGCCCCTAGATGTAGGTGTTGTTCACCGTACTGGGTAACCATATCGTGTGTATTTCTTTTACTCCACTGTTTGTTGTTTATCAATAATCTGTGTTCAAGCAAGTTGTCAGACACATTGTCAACACATTGTGTACGACATCTTGTCCTTGCGACTAATCAGAATTTCATATTTGATGACTCCGAGAAGTTCGCAGAATACGTCGCAACAAAATCTGCAACAAATCAAATATTCTCTGCCGCGTGAAGACTCCACATCAGCAACAGATATCCTCCTCTTATGAGCAATTTTGCCAATTAAACATCGCCAATAAATGCAAAGTAGTTGGATCAACAGAGATTTTTTCCATTCATTTTTAGTTTCTCTCCAAAAAGCCCCTAGTTTTGAACATCCGACGCCCTAGGGCTAGGGTCGTCACTTGCACGTTTTTCGGTTTAGGGGGAGCGTTTGTTTTGCGAGCCTTCGCAATGACTCCGAAGTTTTCTCTTTACTAACGATGCGCGATTCCGAGAACGCGTCTCTTCCTTCGACCTCGTTTTGTCTTGCCTTGTCGTTGCTCTGACACGCCGGCCTTTGGAGAGCTTGGAAAGACAGGCTTAGATCCAAGATTTGTGTCATGAATGAAAAGATCTGACTCCAGACTCCAGTGAAAATGTGGTCTGAGCATTAATGAAGATCGCGGTGGTGGCGTTCTCAGGAGGCTAGGCTCCGCCGCCGACTTTGGTCTAGTCTAGTCTTCGGCCTTGGCTTTGCTGCTCAAGTCTGGTGGGATGTGCTTGGAACTGTAATGTTCTCGGGCTAGGGTGTTTGGATTTACAAAGTGTTTTTCGGCATCAGTGAAGCTGCTTTTGTTAGGAATTCTTGCCCATGAGAGATAATGAATAAATCATAAATGATTACTAAATAGAATAATGGTTTACTTTGTTAGCATCATATGATTAGTGGGTTGAGCTCTGAATATCATAATCAATAGCAACTATCATCTTTAGCCTCCGTATTAAACTGAGTCACGTGCTGGGCATCTGAGTTCGAAATAATTGACATTTCTCGATACGGGTTGAACCTGGAGGATCTTGATCACGAACTGACTAGATCAGTGGACACTCGTCACGATGAGTAAATATAATTCTAGTATAAATGAGGGTTCAGTCTTGGCTTACATAATGGAGTATTTGACCAAGATTAGATGAATCGATAGAAAAAGAGAAAAGACTTTTTCTTCTTTTTCATCAGATTTGTTAAGCTTCTATTACTAGGTCCATAGTCCCCGATTCGGCTCTGATAAAGACGAATAAGAACTCTCTAGTAATAATAAATATTATTGTTACAATCTCACAGTTATAAATTGTTTAGCAGCATTCATTAGGAAATTTGTCTATTTGCCGAATTAAATACTTATTGTGGAATTAATTATTTATGTAAATAGTTAATTGAATTTTACGTTTGGCCTCCTGGACAATGTAAAATTCAAAATTCCTAGGTCCAATAGCACTATGTCGGGCGCCTACATTAGGGTATTAATTACTCAATATTCTCTCCTTAATTAGTTGCTAGATTTGTGCTAACTAATTAAATAATAGAGAGAATGATAATGGTAGAGGTATTCTCTCTCCATTAAATAAGGAAATGAGATATTGCCATTTATGTTCTCTCATAATTAATTTCCTAATATTTAGGAGAATAATAATGGTAGAGATTATCTCTCTCCATTAAATAAGGAAATAAGATATTGTCATTTATTCTCTCATAATTAATTTCCTAACATCTATGAGAATAATAATGGTAGAAGTATTCTCTCCATTAAATAAGGAAATAAGATATTGTCCTCATTATTCTCAAATATCTAGATTCCTTAAATATAGGATAAAAATAAGGGAAATAAATATCCTAGATTATGATCTGATGGATGAGAGGAAAAATATGATTTATAGTCAAAATTCAATGCCTCGTGCTTAACTATAAAATAGGAAAGAATAAAGGAGAATTAAATATCTCTAGGATATTCCTAGAATATCTCATTTCTACCACTATAAATAGGGGTCTAAGAGGAAGCAAGACATACAATTTTGCAAAGGCAAAAATTTCGTCCATTACATCTAGTGTGGACGAAATTCTCTCTATCTCTCTCTCTCTCTCTCTCCCTCTCCCTCATAATTCTGTGATTCCATTCTCATAAACACGATACGATCTGAAATCATAAATCAGAGTCGTAGTGAGATTCAGAGTGTGCCCACACTATATTTTTGTTAGTCCGGAGATTACGTTTCAGAAGACTAAGGTGTCATCAAGGCGAAACAAAGGAGATCCCGAGAGTTTCAGAGACATCCCGAAGGGCTGATCGTAGAAGACGACGCTGGGAGGCTGAGACGAGACGATAAGAAGACGATGAGCTCGAGGAGATCCCGATTCAGAAAGAATAAGGAGAAACCCGTAAGTTTTCTAATAACTCGTCTCTTTATATTGGTTGCTTGACATATATGCTCTCATGATTAAATTAATTAAATAAACTAGATCTTGTTTTAATAACCATTAAATTGATTAGCTTAAGATACCGTATTTAATTATTTTTCCGCACGGTTATTATGATAAGGTGAATAATCAACAACCCTTGGTGTCAGAGCGATTGTTCGTGTCTGTTACCGACCCGATTTTTTCACCAACAACTTTGTTTGTCTTCGACCAGGTAGATGGAAATGACTCCTCAGTTAGACACTGAATGACGGATGTGAGGGGCTTGCTAAGGGAGTTCGGTGAAGCTAGGCACGGATCTGTCGGGGTTAGGTAGCTTTTTCGTTTGGATATGCTTTGGTTAATTTTTTTTTAGTGTTTTTGCGTGTTTATCGATTGTGTTAGCTAGTTGATGGTTTTTGGTTGGTTATTTAGTTGTTTATCGTTTGTGGTAGTCCACCATTTAGGGTGGTTTTTGGAGTGCCTTGGATGTGTTAATCATCGCCGAGTTTAGATCTGATGTCACTTTATATATATATATATATATATATATATATATATATATATCGTTGGTGTTTGGAGGGAATGTTTGCCAGGTTAGTGTCCCGCGGCAAGCTTTCGTGGGTGATGTAGGATTCGAGTGCGCTATTAGTAGTGTTCTTGCTTGCTCCAGAATTTGCAGGAGATCTTTGTTGAAGAGGCCTGATGGAGTTCTTGATGAGTATGTTCTTGACGAGTACGTCTATATTCGATTGAATCCTCCATTGTCTTCCTTTGTGTTATGTGCATGTCTTTTGCTTCACATTTTCATTTCAGAACATATGATTGTTGAATGAGGTATCGGCCTCTGTCCAGAATCTTTGTAAAGCCGTAGCCAATTCTGTTTTGTTAACGATAATTCATTTTAAAAAATAAAGATATATTCGAAAAAAAAATATTTTGTTTCTCTTATTTTTTTTTGTCATCTTTATCATTTATATGTATCTATTCTTATTATTGATCCAATATAGGACTTATATAGAAGACAAAATTGTGATCTAAAACTTGGTATATATAAACGCTGATAATTTAATACCCTAAATACTGGAAACAAAAATCGCTAAAAATGTCATATTTTATACCTGATTTTATCAACTAAATATAAAAAATAAGAGATATATCTGTCAAGATTGCATGATAGTACATGAGCATTGAGCTGAAAGAGAATAAATCTCCACATGTATAAAAGAACATACACTTTCTGCAGCTTATAGAGATTCAACCCAAGACCTCATGTAGAGCTACGCGTGGGCTTACCACTAAACCAAACTAGAAACCACAGATGGACTTCGATTATTTATTTAAACATTCAGCATCAAGCCAAGCTTTATTATGAATGTCCTTCATATTGGACTTGCTAATTACAATTTCAAAGTTGATCCTACAGTAACTTGGTGATGGCATTTGTTACATGTTCCTTGTGTAGGACTATATAAGAGAACATCTAATAAGAATATTGTATTTTTAGCTTATTTTCTTTGTAGGAGAATACCTTATCTCTCTCTCCTAGGGTTTACACTACGTGGCTTTGTCAACGCCAATGCGGGTGTGGGCCTAGGGGTTCGCTTGGTCATCGATTTCAGGTGGTCTGCTAAAGGGAATTGCTTGTGGATGAAGTCGGTGGAGGCGCTTCTTAGAGATCATAGATTTTTTTTAGAATTTTGTTTTTATTATTATTATTATTATTATTATTATTATTATTATTATTATTATTATTATTATTATTGTTGTTGTTGTTGTTGTTGTTGTTGTTGTTGTTGTTGTTGTTGTTGTTGTTGTTGTTGTTGTTCTTATTTTATTTCAGTTTAACCTTTTGTTTGTTGTTTTTGTGTGTGTTTTATTAGGTTCATATCTTATTTGTGGTTTTTTTATCCTCAAGATGAAAGAGTAATATTTTAGAGTCATGCTTTAGTTTATCTATTCGAATTTTGGCGGGAAAAAGTGCTTGAACATATTTCCTCACAAACACTTGACCTTGAGTGGTTAGGTTTATCCATTAAGATTCGAGGATTTGATAAACGAGCCATTGACGTGCTTTAATAAGGTTAGTGTTTTTTTTTTGTTCATCAGAAATATACACACGATTTGCTTTCAGTCAATTATACTCTTGAATCATTTATGTTTAGAGCTCTCAAAAGATTTTTTGATGTATGAAAATTTGAGTGATATATTATTATTATTATTATTATTATTAGTTTCCCTTTTCAAAAATAAATTGTCAATCGATTTTAAGTTCCTCATTCGACCATTAAGAATGGCAACAGGTATGGATCTGGCCGGATTCACTTGTAAGGGTCTTGACCCAGTTAAAAATGGACTCCTTAACCCATATTCCTCTACCTAATTTAGTGTTAACCCGTTGGGTACTAGGTAGACGGGTACAAGTCCATCAATTATATTACTTGGATCCGGATCCGGACTCGTTAAAATTTTGATTGGTCCTACATGTTTAGCCGTTTACTTGATAAAAACGGTATTACCAAATTCGTTTAAACCATATAACAAGCCGAATTATTGGCAACATGTGAAATTGCTATCCCTATCGACCATGGTGAACAAGATTTCAAGCTCATCCTCCTCACTCAATTGACCTCCTATTATTAATAGAACAATGGCTTTTATAAATTATTTGCATGGATTCTAATTAAACTAATGGGTAGGATGACGGTTAATCTATGGTATGATGGTGAAGCAATTTAAAAAAAAAATTATATATTAATCTTCGCATGTCATTTGATACACATCATACTAAGTTTTTGTTCTTACCATTTATCATATATTAAAAGAAGGAAAAGAAGAAGAAACTCTTTTTTTTAGGAAACGTGGGCGGTATCACAGAGCAAATAAATTAAAACTTTCACTCGAGTGGCGGAGGAAAACCGTGGTTACAAAGAATGAGAACGCAACCTAAGTTGGTCGGAGACAATCTCCTGCCAAACACAATGAGGAATCTCCGTCCAAGTAGCCTTCGAGATAAAGCGAAGGGAAAATCGAGCCAATTTATGAGCTATCACATTACACAATCTAGGACGGAAAACAATATCAAAACTAATGAACATGGATGACATCACCTGAATGTCCTTCAAGATCGTTCCAAGCTCCGTCGGAGGAATACACCCAATCTTCACCGCCAATCCAACTTCACGACAATCACATTGCACAACGATGTGATCTCTCCCAACTTGTCTAGCCAAAGAGATACCAAAAAGGATGGCAGCGGCTTCCGCGATGGAGTAATCTTATGGTTCTTCGAGGAGATGCTCAGAATAACCACATTCCAATGGTGGTCCCGAATGACACAGCCTAGGCCATGACAACGTCGACGCAGACCGAGACAGCTCCATGGGGGATGGGGGCTCCACGCGCTACAAGGCACTTGAGGAGCCTCCATGATGGTTGCGCCCAAGGATACACGGTACTCCTCCAAGAACCCACTTGTCTACTCTACCAAGTCTTCGGGGGATCAATGTGATTTTCCCATCGACACATTGTTCTGGTGGTTACAAATCTCTCACACAAGATGCACAAAAAATTAATGATCACGTATCTCAAGGGTAGTCATGGCACGAACAAAAAGGCAGAAAGCGTCGTTCACGTGAAGCATCTTCACAATATTCTCGAAGTATCGTCTCTGGGTGGCCATGGAAAATGTGACTGCGGACATCACACACAATATTACGGCGCTCGAGTGTACTTCATGACGGAATTCATCCTTTACAAACTTGCCAAGCCATGAGTTTTACCTTCAGATGAATGGGAAGACTCCAAAGACGCTTCCACCGACTCATGGACCCGGATTGGGAAGAAGTGCTCGTCGCAAGACCCGATGTCATCGCCACATGGTACCCGTAAAATAGTTCCACGAAGAGCCTCAAATTCATCTCGAAGAGCCATCGAAAATTGAACTAGTTGTTTTTTCCTCCCTCCAAGCAATGTAAGCTGAAAAAGCTTGTATTTCCTGTCGATTCGGTAAAAGCAAGCTGACCCAAAAGCTAGACATAGCATAGTAAAATTCTTGAACACTCACACAGTTTTATGGAAGTACCTTGATGTCAATTTCCAACTGATATTACTTTACAAAATTTGACTGTGTATTCAGCGTTTTCAAATGCCCCCAAACCTTTTTTGTTATCTCGTATTTTTTCAATTGAAAACTGGTCGATTGTTGACCAAGTGATAATTTTTGAAATTTGAAGTACTCCAAATATTTAATTGCTTAGCAAAGTCCTTATCCTTCTTATTTGTCGTTCACATGTAGGTTCCAGAAACATAACCACAAACGTTTCCATTTCAAGAGATTTCTCATGACATAACTCCAATACAAATAATTCTGTCCAGTCAATTGCACAGTGATAGACTTAAGCGAATCATCTTTAACACCAATCATATTGAAGAAGCAAATCAAATCCAACAACCAAATTTCCAAATTAAGAATCAATCAAAGCCGATAAAAAGAGCAAACCAGAACATATACAACAGTGAAGATCAAGAAAAGGGAGCCAGTTGTAGCAAAAATCCCCCAAAATGATGCAAAACTTCAAAATTGGAGCAAAAAACAGAGCCAAAATTCTTTAAAAAAAAATTAGGTGATATTATCTTAGTGCAACCAATTCTAAGTACCGAGATTTGTACTCTACTAATGTGGTAAAATTGCAAAAGGAAATAGGAGAAATTTGGAAGAGACCAAAAGAAAAACTAGAGTTTCTATTAAAAAAATGCTAAAAAAATGATACAAGAGCACTATAAATAATCGAGATATAATAACAATAGCCTAAGAATAATATACCCTTCACATATATTCTAATAACAATTACATTCCAAAATTTAGTTGAATCGGTGAATGTCATAAGATACTTTCATCCAATTGAATTTGAGGGATGTGAGAAACATTGAGAAAGCGACAAACATTTCAATAATTTACTCGAGCACATCGCATACACACACGTATACTACTCAAACTTCATCAAGTTGGTCATGTAATAAATTATGCACCACCCACTAATCACGAAAAAAAAGGCATAGTGACAGTTGTATTGATCGATAAAGCACAAATGAAAATATCTCGACTATTCACCGCCTTGGTTTTCATCTTCCAAAAACCTCCTCTCACGCCGTGGTAACAAAACCAAAAAAAAAAAAAAAAAAACCCAAAAACCAAAAACCCGCCCCTGGTATCGTCCAACTTTTCTAAACCATTCCCAATTATAATAATAATTACTTAAGTACTAAAGAAGATAGCCAAAGACACTATATAAAGCAGAAACTACCATGCATCCCACACACTACAACAACAAGCAAAGAAAAAGCAAACACACAAAACGACAACAAAACAAAAAGAAAGGAAAATGGAGGTGAAGATCGGAGAAGCGGGTAACGTGGCTTCATCGTGTCGTCCGGCGGCGGCGACGACGGCGGAGCAGTGGTGTGTGGGGAGGCACTTGGCGCGGAGGCTGGTGGAGGTCGGAGTTGGTGACGTGTTCACTGTTCCGGGGGACTTCAACCTGACGCTGCTGGACAAGCTCATCGCCGAGCCGGGGCTCACCAACGTCGGCTGCTGCAACGAGCTCAACGCCGGCTACGCCGCCGACGGCTACGCGCGTGCCCGCGGCGTCGGCGCGTGCGTCGTCACGTTCACCGTCGGGGGGCTGAGCGTGCTGAACGCCGTCGCCGGCGCGTACAGCGAGAACCTTCCGGTGATCTGTATCGCCGGAGGACCCAACTCGAACGATTACGGAACCAACAGGATTCTCCACCACACCATTGGCCTCCCTGACTTCACTCAGGAGCTTCGCTGCTTCCAGACCGTCACGTGTCATCAGGTCTCATCTCTCTCTCTCTCTCTCTCTCTCTCTCCATATAGTCACTTATACACGTCACCAGCCATGGAGGCTGGAGCTAGTGAAAGAAAAGTCATTCATCAAATACTTCAATTGCATACTCTCTGTCTCTGTCTCTTATATTTTTATTGATTTTTTTATTTTGTAATAATGAGACCACGTACGTTTTCTCGTGAAAAGATCGTAAAAGGTGACCAATCATGTTGACATTTTACGCACTGGGTTGATGTGTATTTTTTTGTCGAAAGTGTCCAATTCCTTATTGAAAACTTAATTTTAGTAAAAAAAAAATCATAATTGTTTTATTTATTTTTATGTGTAATTGACTTATTTAGGAAGAGAAAATGATGAGAAACGCATAGACGAAATAAAAATAAAGTTACACACGGAGTTATATTCTAATGGTTCGAGATAGATTAGCTTGGTATAATTTAATAGTACTTATTATTTTGAAATTTTTTTTTTGGGGGTGGAATTTAGGCAGTGGTGAATAATTTGGAGAACGCTCACGAGCAAATAGATACGGCGATCACGACGGCTCTAAAACAAAGCAAACCGGTGTACATCAGCATCAGCTGTAATCTCGCCGGCATTCCTCATCCCACCTTCACCCCAAACCCTGTCCCCTTCACCCTCGTTCCAAAGTAAGTTTTGCACAATTACTGGCCTTTAAATCTTCTGCTTTATGTTTAAGGATTAATATATGGAGATGATCACTCGCTCAATTCGGTCGGACACTAATTTGTGTTTCTGTTTTTTAGACCCATATGAGCTATTATTCAATCTCAAGTAGAAAATTATAGCAAAATAGCCTAAATTAATTAAATAGTCAAAATTTAAAGGAAATTACGAAATATATTTCCCTTTGTTAGACCCATATGAGCTAGCTATTCAATCTTAATTAGAAAATTATAGCAAAATATCCTAAATTAATGAAATAGTCAAAATTTAAAGAAAATAATTACGCAATTTATTAAAGTTTTTGACATTGAATTGTTATATATTGATAGTGTCAAAATATTATTATTTTACAATGTAATTCAGCCAATTTTATAAAAAAAAATTACGATTTTTGCTATTTTGCTAATCAAATTAGTGTATTAAGTACAATGACCTTTTGTACAATAGTATGATCTCAATCTTTTGTGACTTTTTCTGTGTGTCCGGCGATCAGGTTGAGCAATCAAATGGGGCTCGAGGCGGCGGTGGAGGCGGCGGCCGAGTTTCTGAACAAATCCGTGAAGCCGGTTTTGGTGGGGGGGCCGAGGCTGCGCGTGGCCCGGGCCGGCGAGGCGTTCGTCGAGCTGGCGGAGGCGAGCGGGTTCGCGGTGGCGGCGATGCCGTCGGCCAAAGGGCTGGTCCCGGAGGACCACC
Organism: Urtica dioica subsp. dioica; assembly: GCF_054948205.1. Classification (NCBI taxonomy): domain Eukaryota; kingdom Viridiplantae; phylum Streptophyta; class Magnoliopsida; order Rosales; family Urticaceae; genus Urtica; species Urtica dioica. The sequence continues at coordinate 50,266,463 of NC_142757.1, read as the reverse complement.
CGCGGTTCATCGGCACGTATTGGGGGGCGGTGAGCACCGCCTTCTGCGCGGAGATCGTCGAGTCCGCCGACGCCTACCTCTTCGCGGGCCCCATCTTCAACGACTACAGCTCGGTCGGGTACTCGCTCCTCCTCAAGAGGGAGAAGGCCGTGATCGTCCAGCCCGACCGAGTCACCGTCGCCGACGGCCCCTCCTTCGGCTGCGTCCTCATGAAGGACTTCCTCCGAGCCCTCGCGAAGAGGGTCCGGCGCAACGCCACCGCGTTCGAGAACTACGACCGGATCTTCGTCCCCGCCGGGCGCCCCGTCTCGTGCGGGCCCCGCGAGGCGCTCCGGGTCAACGTCATGTTCGGCCACGTGCAGCGGATGTTGACCGCCGAGACCGCCGTGGTGGCCGAGACCGGGGACTCGTGGTTCAACTGCCAGAAGCTCAAGCTCCCGAAAGGGTGCGGGTACGAGTTTCAGATGCAGTACGGCTCGATCGGTTGGTCGGTAGGAGCGACTCTCGGGTACGCGCAGGCCGTGCCCGAGAAGCGAGTCATCGCTTTCATCGGAGATGGAAGTTTCCAGGTAAATCTGAGTATTTTTGTCGTCATTTTCTCTTCGAACAAGTTCTGGTTGCGACCAGAAACGGAATAAATCGGAAGTATCCCTATAGATTCTAAAAACAACTATTCCAAAAATCATAATAAATGTTTATAAAAGGATTCTTGACTTGTATTAATTGGAGATGGAAGTTTCCAGGTAAATCTGAGTATTTTTGTTGTCATTTTCTCTTCGAAAAAGTTTTGGTTGCGACCAGAAACGGAATAAATCAGAAGTATCCCTATAGATTCTAAAAACATCTATTCAAAAAATCGTTATAAATGTTTATAAATGGATTATTGACTTGTATATTAAACGAATTACGATACAACTTTATTTTACGCGCCGTTGGGTCTCCAATAGATTGAAATTCAACAGCTCGAATTTTCAAAAAAATTGAAATCATTTATCCTTTGATGGCACAAACCGGAACAAACGGTTTTCGATTTTTACCGGTATCTTTCGGTACCAAGTGTCTAGGTAGGTTTAATATTGTTAACTTGTTGAAGGATAGTCATGTAATTATTAATTTTATTTAACATAGGTGACGGCTCAAGATGTGTCGACGATGTTGAGATGTGGACAAAAGACCATCATCTTCCTAATAAACAACGGTGGGTACACGATCGAGGTCGAGATTCACGACGGGCCTTACAATGTCATTAAGAACTGGAATTACACCGCTCTCGTCGACGCGATCCACAACGGTGAAGGAAATTGCTGGACTACCAAGGTGAGCTATATTCACAATCTATTAAAAAAAAAATAGCACTTCCAATTGAATTTACTCGTAACAAATCACTTTTCTAATGAAGGTGCGAACCGAAGAGGAATTGGTTGAAGCGATTGAGATTGCAAGTGGTGAGAAGAAAGACTCTTTGTGCTTCATTGAGGTGATTCTTCACAAAGATGACACAAGCAAAGAGCTTCTTGAGTGGGGCTCCAGGGTCTGTGCTGCCAATAGTCGTCCACCAAACCCTCAGTAAAAAAAAAAAAAAAGAAAAAAAAAGAGAGTGATTAACAAAGGTAACAAAAATAAAAGTATTACATCAAGCTTGAACATTACATGTGATGTGTGATTAAGTCGCCAATGTTGGCACTAATTTAGTGGTTTTCTTTCGAATTTTTGTGTGTGTTTGTTTTCTTACTTCTTTTTATGAATGTTTTTATGTTTCACGTGGCTACATTATTCCCTGCTCACTTTGTCCATATTCAAAGTGTTGCTACGAAAGTTTTTTTCCGTGTACATATGAGCCACATTATTTGAGTTTCTGGGAGACAAAAAAAAAATAAAAATTATAGACATTTATGCATCGTTGAATCTAATTTATTGTCAACTAGAGACAGAAGAATTTAAAATGGACAGCTTGTTGAGCAGACGAGAGAATGCAGTAGAGAAGAAGATGGAATGGTGTTTGTATTATCAATTATTTGAGTAATTTTTTTTTTTTTTTTTTTTTTTTTGAGATGATTATTTGAGTAATTAAACCACTAAAATTTTGAAATTTGCTAAATAGTCAATTTTTTTTTTTTTGAATTCTAAATAAATAATCATTATGGTGATGTGGTATTGTTATGTATACCATTGAAGTCTGATGATTAGTTAAAATTATTAACGAATATTTACAACTATTAATGTTTTATGATTTTGTTAATAAAATCTCGTTACTATTTACATAAAATTGATTAAATGTTAATTATATGACAAAATTTAAGTTTTCAAGCCCATGTATTATTGATCTTAGTTTGAACGAATTTTACTACGTAAACGACACTCATTAAAAGACACTAATACAAAGGTATACAACACAGTATCGAAAACGAATTGTACATAAGCTCTTCACGTGATGATCTAGTTGTGTTCTTCTACTACTAAATTCCTTAAACTGCGAAATTTAGCTAAGAGTAATTTCATTCATCTCGGCATTTGGTGCCGACTCAACGGTGATCAAGCTCTGCATGTGAAGTTTGATTCATTGTATATTGATAAATTTGGATCATCAGATTTCCTTATATACAAAGGTAAACTATAATATAAATAATGCTATTATCTAATAGACCCTTTATAAAATCGGTGACTAGTAAACTATAATTAATCAAACTTGGTTGATATGCAAATTTAAAATTTTAAAATGGCTATATAGCTAAGTACCCTGTTTATATATAAACGCTAATTTTGAAGATAAGATATCTAAAAAGAAATGGTCGTTCGAGCGAAAAACCTATCTTTTTATATTAAAGTTTAAGATAAGTGTCTCAAAATTTGATTTTCTTCGGAGATTAAGATTAAGATTAAGATTATGGTATTTTCCCTACTAATATTCCCGTCAAAATCCTACAAACTATTTTCAAGTTTGGGGGCCTAAAAAGTGAAATTGACATAAGACCGCTTGAGAGGTATGAGCCCAGTTTGAGAAATTGTGTTTCGTTGAGGTTCAACGGTACAACAAGGCTCAAAGAAATTGTGACAAATAATGCCACACTAAATTCATAATATATAAAGAGAAAGCTATAAAATTTTCTAGGTAAGTATTAGTATTAAAAAAAAAAAACAACGTCAACAACCGAGAAATAATTTTCAAGATATGACAAAGTTATATATATATATATATATATATATATATATATATATATATATATATATATATTATATACATAATTGGGCTTAAAACCCCTTCGATAAATTTAAAAGAGCGTTATAGTCAAATAGTGGTAACGAATTTGTAAAATAATTGAAGTTTCTAAATTTTATTAAATTTAACGAAATAGTAAACAACATGCAAAATATGCAAATACCATAATAAAAAATTTGAAATATTTCAATAATTTTCAAGATATGATAAAGTTATATATATATATATATATATATATATATATATATATATATATATTATACATAATTGGGCTTAAAACCCCTTCGATAAATTTAAAAGAGCGTTATATTCAAATAGTGGTAATGAATTTGTAAAATAATAGAAGTTTCTAAATTTTATTAAATTTAACGAAATAGTAAACAACATGCAAAATATGCATATACCATATTTCAATAAAAAATTTGACCCTATCATTCAGTTTTGCCAAAAAAAAATTAATCACATTAGTTTCAAATTTCTATTTTATATTTTTTTTCAGTTAAACATCAACTTATTGAGTTATATTTAAATTTACTTGTATGTTAATAGCTGAAAAACTCTCGGATGTAATATATGTTAAAGTTTGAATTTTTTTAGATATTGAACTATTGGTTCTAACCAAGGTTTCAAATTTCAATGAAAATCGTTGAAATTCGGCGGCGGCGCCACTGCCGAGATCTTAGCGGCCGACGAACATGATCTTTTTTCGTTTCTTCCTAGATTTTCGTTCGGAATTCGAAGAAACAAAATGTCGTTTCGCAAATATACGGTCGCCAAATTTCGTTATATAAAACCCTGAAAATTGTCGTGTTAAGAGAAAATCAGACGAAAAGGAAAAGAAAAATGATTTTCGGAGAAGAAAATGTTTGCTAAAGAAGATGAAGAAAATGTTTAAAGCGAGAGAGAGAGAGAAAAAGAAAAGAGAAAAGAGAAAAAAAAAGCTACAGAGTTAAATGAGAAAGTGGGAAAAAGTGATAATTCAATTCAAATAGAGTTTTCTTGAACATATAAATGTTTAAAAAAATATTAAACAATAAAAATAAATTGATACTGATGCATGGGGAAATGAGGGAGACATTGACCTGAAGTGAGAGTAAAATACAAGGTACATACCTATTATCAAATATCAAACTCTCTTACTCAAGTATATATATTGTTCTGCTAGCAAAAAAAAGTTTATATATTGTTCAAAACTCATAAAATTATAATAACAACGCCTTTGCTCTTTACGCGTAACCTAACATCTCGGCCGACAATCAAACCCAAAACTCCTGAAAAAGAAGCTGACCGTGAAAACCGCCCCTCAAAATGGCGATACCTATACCTATGGTAAATATCTTTGTTTTTACCTCAAATATTTATTTTCTTCTTTTGCCTTCACGAATCGCCGAACTAATTTTGTTATTTTATGTTTTATTTATCAGATAACTTCTTCATTGCAATACGTTGAAGGAGAAGTTTCTGGAAAGCTGTATAACCACGAAGAACACGAAGAGCATGTGAAAAATTCCATATCGACCCTTGATATGCCGAGGCGGGAAACGATGACTTTTTTTTAGTCTGACGCACCCAGCGATGTTGAAGTGTCTAGGAGGATACAACAGGCATCTCGACAACCGGTTGTTCACAACCGAAACTCCAGGTGATGCTCTGACCAAAACTGCTGCTCCTGGTGATTCTGGTGAGAACCCACAAGTCATGTGCTATGTGGCATATGACTCCACATTTTCCAATTGGATGAAGGGTCAAGACCTAATCCATGGATATTGTGTTCCCAATTCACGTTACCAACTTTGCTTCACGTTATTGGAAGCGGCTGACTTTTGGATACGACTAGTCGCATCCAAAAGACAATTGGATGCGACAAGTCGCATCCAAAAGGGTCTGCGAAAGTCTGAAAATTTTGGCTTGTTTAAGTCGCCGTATTGAGTATATGTGACTATATGTGACTTTTGGATGCGACTAATCGCATCCAAAATATCTTTTGCAGTTCACTAAAACCTTTTCGGAGACTGAAATCGATTTGATGATTGAAAATTGCTGTGGAGAGTTTGTAAATAACCTAGTGAAACAACTTTGCTTCGCTGATCGACATGATTTGATTAGTGGACCAATAACGTCAAATATGATAGGTGACTATGAAAATTTGAGTTATTGTTAGTCGTCTGACTTTTGGATGCAACTAGTCGCATCCAAAAGACAATTGGATGCGACAAGTCGCATCCAAAAGACAACTGGATGCGACAACTCGCATCCAAAAGGGTCTGCGACAGTCTAAAAATTCTGGCTTGTTTAATGCTCTCTCTCCGCACTCATTCAACCACACAAAACCTCAAATTTCCACAACTTTCTAAACGACCTAAAATCATTTGATATTTTCAATCCCGAACGACGAAAAAATTGGATGCTTAACCACTATGCTATTCTCACGGCGAAAGAACGACTTGCTTTTTTGCAAACTTTGAATGATATCGATAAAAGGCGGAGCTCTATGCGCATAACACGGAGAATTGGAAGATGGATGGGAAGTAGAAGGAGAACATCATAGTTAATACCACGTCAATTAAATCTGCATTAAATAATGTTAAGTTCACGGATGACGGTAACTGGTTGCCACTATGCAATATGATTGATCCATTAAGATATTGCTTATCGAGCCGAGATAAAAGTGTCGCAGTATACGACGGTTCAAGTAACCAAGCTTGCACGAGAAACAAGGAGCTATTACTGTATCTTCATAACACAATTTCCCATGAAAAATGATAAGAGTCATGATATCGTAAGTTTCTACCTTTTTATTTTATTTTATTTTAGATGTAAGCTAATAATTTAGCTTGTCTTTTGCAGTTCACTAAAACCTTTTCGGAGACTGAAATCGATTCGATGATTGAAAATTGCTTTGGAAAGTTTGTAAACAACCTAGTGAAACAATTTTGCTTGGCTAGTATTGATTAGTGGACCAACAACGTCAAATATGATAAGTCACTACAACAATTTGAGTTATTGGAAGCGACTGACTTTTGGATATGACTAGTCGCATCCAAAAGACAATTGGATGCGACAAGTCGCATCCAAAAGGGTCTGCGAAAGTCTGAAAATTCTGGCTTGTTTAAGGCGCAATATTGAGTATATGTGACTATATGTGACTTTTGGATGCGACTAATCGCATCCAAAAGTCGTATCCAAAATACCTTTTGCACTTCACTAAAACCTTTTCGGAGATTGAAATCGATTCGATGATTGAAAATTGATTTGGAGGGTTTGTAAATAACCTAGTGAAATAACTTTGCTTGGCTGGTCGACATTATTTGATTAGTGGACCAATAACGTCAAATATGATAGGTCACTACGACAATTTAAAGTTATTGGCAGCGGCTGACTTTTGGATGCAACTAGTCGCATCCAAAAGACAATTGGATGCGACAACTCGCATCCAAAAGGGTCTGCGAAAGTCTAAAAATTCTGGCTTATTTAAGTAGCAGTATTGAGTATATGTGACTATATGTAACTTTAGGATGTGACTAGTCGCATCCAAAAGACCTTTTGTAGTTTACTAAAACATTTTCGGAGACTGAAATCGATTCGATGATTGAAAATTACTTTGAAGAGTTTGTAAACAACCTAGTGAAACAAATTTGCTTGACTGGTCGACATAATTTGATTTGGACCAATAACGTCAAATATGATAGGTCACTACGACAATTTGAGTTATTGGAAGCGGACTAATTCATTATCAAAGTTTGATTATAAAATTCATTTTGTAGCCGAATAGTGGAACATTCGGGATCGAGACACCGACTATAAGGAGGTTGGCCATGCGAATCCTTTCTCAAACCTCATCGTCATCGGCATGCGAACAAAATTGGAGCACTTTTGCTCTAGTCCACACTAAACAGCGAAACCGTCTTGCTTACAAAAGGTTGGAACAACTCGTCTTTTGTACCAACAATATGAAGTTACAACTCTCAGACCATAAAGACAGGTACGAAAATAATGAGAGGTGAGATCCGTTAGACATCATAGAAAGTTCCATGCAAGCCATGGGAGACGATGTGAACGATGATATTCTTCTTGAATGGATTCGACCTGCCCACCTTGACGATGAATCGTTACGGCCGGAGCCACAAGTTGCTGCACAAGCTCGATCAGAAGGTATCAATGTCGAACGAGTATTGAGTGAAGATGTGGGTGTAACTTCATCCGACGATGACGTTGATGGTGGTGATGGTGGTGATACTGGTGGTACTAGTGCTGGTGGTGGGTGTGGTGGTGTTGACGTTGCTAGTGGCAGTGGTGGAGGTGGCCATGGTGGTGACGGTAGTTGTGGTCTCCCTTATGATCCCTGGACTATGGAATCATGATACCAAGCTACGCAAGATGATGACCACTGTGACGACCCAACTTTTCGGACCGTCTTACTTATCTTACTTTTTAAAACTTAAGGAAATTTGAGGTAAATTTTTTTTTAAAACATAACTTAAAATATAAGTTTGAAAACTCATAACGTAAAAATAAATTTTCATTTAAAACTTGATGAACGAATACGACCAAAAAGTCGAAGTTGCATAATCGGAAACTAAAACCCAAAAATACCATTGTAAATAAATACCATAAATAAAGTCGTAACATTTAACGGAATTGAAAAACATAACTTAAATTATGAAAAATAAAACCTTTGGTTTAGATTATTGAAAAACTGGAAGTAAAGCGGAAGTCTTTTATTTTCGAAAACGGCAACCATAACCCAACCCTCTCGCTATCGCCGCCGCTGATCCACCCTCCTCACTTGTTCATATGTTGTTTACCTACAACACGGACGTATATACATAGAGTGAGCTAACGCTCAGCGAGAATAACTATAACTCACAAAACATAAGCAATAAAATAAAATGCATGAACCGGTTATTAGTACTTTAAATTTAACTGTGACATGAGATACCCTATTAAATGTCTATCGTATTTTAGTTCGGGGGTCCCCTAGAGTAGCCGTACCGATTTCAGTGTACACTTTGGTAACGAACCATGGGGCTGCGACCTCCCATAGAACGTCCCGTATCATACATACATATGAGGAACTCTCTATGTGAGCCCGTAGTTCGGCTCGAGAAATTCCTCTAGTTACCTCCGTAGTTCGAGGCGGTACGACTCTCTTGCTTACTTAACTTATTAATCGTGTTTATTACGTTAAAAGCATGAGCGACATAAGATAAAAACATACATGATAACATAGCTAGAAAGATAAGACGTGTTATAGATATTCTAATACACAGCATAAGATAATAACATAAACTCACATATCGTCATATCATATCATACCAAGCACATTCCGAACAAACACACACACAAAAATTCACACAATACATAAATACTTCATATCACATAATACTTAGTATATTTTTTAACTAATCCGTGTTGCAGTGAGATTATTCTCATTCGGAAATTACGACCGTTGGTCGAGGACGGCTCGGGAAACTAGACGGGTCGGAAAAGCTACGCGGCTCGGAACCTAATCGATGGGAAAAACTTATTAGCTACTGTTGAAGAAGTTCTAAAGACAACTCAGGTTCTGGAAATTTTCAAAAACGACTTTCAAAGTGAAATTACCAAAATACCCTTGGCTATTAGGGTTTCGGTGAAAAACTGAAACTCAGAGAAAACTTCTGTAAAAATTTCTGTACATAAAAAACATAATTTTGATCACTTTTTGTAAAGGCACCACAGCCAAAATAATTTTTTTTTAAACTATTTATTAAAAATAAAAGAAGTGCTAAAATCTAACTTTAAAATTTTTGTAAAAAAATTGTCTGCGCACCGTTTTTAAAATAATCAGAAAATATTCTGTATTCGATAAAAATATTTTTCGATTAACGTTTTAGATAGAAGACATTTAAACCTAATTTTTTCCAAAAAGAATTAACGCAAAACCAAATTTGTTGAATCCACAGTAAACGTTTAAAGTTTGAAAATCGGGAATAGATATCAGGTCTGTGCACTGATTTGAAAATAATCGGAAAATATTCTGTATTTCATAAAAATATTTTTCGATTAACGATTTAGATAGAAGAAACATATACCTAACTTTTCCAAAAAGAATAAACGCAAAAACATACTTTTTGAAACCAGGGCAAGGATTTTAAGAAACCGTTTTCAAGGAATCTGAACCAGATAGAAAAGAAAGTATACCTAATTAGAGCTACGAATTTCCAAACAAAGAGAGGGATGTGGGAGGGAGAGCAGAGAAGAAGCGTTAAAAGAAGAGGAGATGATGTTTAAATATGATTTAATTAAACCTAAAAGCCCAAACCCTAAAAGCTCAAACCCTAATTCTACTTCTAATATTAATATATTAATTATTATTATTATTATAAAACCTACGTACACACGCTGCACTGCAGATCATATATAAATAAGTAACTTTTATATATTTATATATATATATATATATATATATATATAAAGTATGAATATATGCACATAACTTATTTATAATATATAACTTATAAATATTATATAAGTTATGTATATTATATCCATATTTTGTAATCTAAAGAGCATAGTAAAATTCAAAAACACTCTAAAGTACACATAAAAAAATAAAACTTCAAAAACTACCACATAAATAAATCATTCACTACTACTTTATTAAAAAAACTAACGTAACTCGAACACAAAATTTTTTAGCTTTTTAATTAAGCTAAAAATAATTGGGATTTCACAACCACGGAGCGCTCGATCCAGTTGAAAGGTATGTTCATTAATATGTTTTATGGATTCGATTGATCTTCATGCAATTTAATATGCCTATCAGGTCCGACCAATTCTTTGATTTTGAGACTGAGCAATACAGTGGTGATAGACAAATGGGAATGTGTTCCACCATGTCCATGACCTCTACTGATTATGATGTCTACTCCATAGCGACTCAATTTGGCTCAATGTTTGACCAAATGTCGACTCAATCATACGATGAAGATTCGTATGCATACCATTACCCATGTCCCTATCCAGTGCCTGTGCCTGTACATGTTCCCGTCCCCACCCCTATGGATAACGTAGATGATGGTTCGCCTCAAATTATTGGATATACGGTTGAGACGCTTCATGGGGCATTACCGGAGTACCCAGTCCTCTGTAGTGTTGTTGGAAATAACCAGTTTAACTACAACGCTCATTTCATAAACTACTGAACCAACTATGAGGATCACATGACATGAGCCGACTACTGTGATCTCCAAGCACGAACATAGGGTTTCTACCAATCCCACCGCCACTCAACCTACTATTGAGTCGTTTTTATCTTTCTTGAACTGAATATGTGTTACGAAATTGACTTTTTTTGTTGGACATTGGGTTTATGTTTATTTTTTTTGTCATGTGTGAACTTATTACGTGTGTTGAAGATTTGAATTTGAAGTTTAAACTTATTATATGTGTATTTGAAACTACTTTTCTTACGTGTCTGACCTATGAATTTTATTTTTTATATTCAGAATTATGCAACATTTTTTCCGTCGGCATTTCCGTGTTTTATCGAAATTTCCGTCGGCATTGTTTTAAGCAAATTTCCGTATTTTTTCCGTCGCAATTTCCATCAGCCACCGCAATTTTTATTTTTTGAGGCCAATGACATGAAATCGGCAATCGGCATTTCAATCCTTGGGTACTAGCAATGGCAAGATTATTTTGTAATTTCTATGGAAACGAATCCGAAATGTGTTACTATTAACAAAGGAGTTTCAAATGGCTTTATCTTTATATATATATATATATATATATATATATATATATATATATATATATATATAATTGCAGAGATCTCATGTGTTTGAGCTTATTTTATAACATTAATCATTAGTTTTGTCTATTCTCTTTTGTAATGGTTGAAAAATTTGTAGCTCTCTGAAACCGGTTTCATGGTGATCTGTGATTACCATTCAAGAACAAAACTTATTATGGTAAACTTCAATATATGATAGAAATGGAATGACAATTTAAGGTCGGGATGCTAAACATTTAAAGTGTTTTATGTGGTGTTTGTTCTTAGTACGGTTCTAAAGTCGAAATCTGTACCGGTTGAAATCAAGGTCCTATAAAACAAGAATGAAGATTTAGAAGTCCATGGTTGAGAAACTTGTGAGAGAATTGGCTCTTTGACTGTTGGGATTCATGAACAATCATGGTGTGTTGCTAACTGTTGGTCCATTTTGGCTTTCAAACCTCCTTTGCCTTTGATACTTGATTAAAAGTAAATGATTTGCAAGTGTATATTATTATTTTTTACCTTTACTTCAATGAATGAATTTTTTCTTCTAGAAAATTATGCTAAGCTTTCGGCTGAATTTACCTATTGCCCGAACCTTTTGATGTATAAATAGTCATGCCTTTTGATTCTCAATCGGACATTTTCATTTGGCTAATATTAATTTTCTCTTGCAGTACTTTGAAGAGCATGCCGAGAAGGAAAAGACTCTGCCAGAGTCTACCACCAACGCGAACAAGTTGATCCTAGTCATTTGATCGATATTTGATAGTTTTTACGATATTGTTTTTCCTCTTTTGCATCGCAAATGCATTTTCTTTCTAGTTGGCAATTCTAAAAACGTACACTGGACAAGTTTGGGATTTAGTAAAAATGATGTTGAGTAGTGTTTCTAGTTGGTAATTCTAGTTGTTTCTTTTTTTTTTTTTACCATGTCACATCTATTTTTTGTGTCACCGAGCTCTCCTCTTCGTAGCCGTTAACCTCAACCCTAACTGTGAAGCCACTGTGTTCCTGTATAATTAAGACAGCGCAGAAAAAAGAAGCAACTGTAAAATACAGAAACGATAAGTTAGTCTTATTATGGATATGCTTTGTTGTTCCAGTTACTTGATTGAATTTGAGACTGTAAAATTCTCCAACAAGTTCAAGGTGAAGTCACATGACCAAAATAAGTTACTTATCGTTCAGCGTATTTTGATTACTTACCGGAGTACCCAATATGTATTTATATAATACTTAGAATGTTTAGTTGACTTTTAATTCGATAGATGTTAATATAGAACGGATCAAGTTAGATAAAGTTCGATAGACTCTTTGTTATTCCAGTATATTTGAAATGGTGGCAGAATTCTCCAACAAAATTTCAAGGTGAAGTCACATGACCAAAATAGGTTACTTATCATTCAATTTATTTGGATTGCTTACTGGAGTTTACAGCATGTCCATAATGATTTCTAAATGAAATCCATGGTTTTGAGTTATATTTATTTTCAGCTTAAACCTACAACTTTCTCATTGTGCCAAGAGTAAACTAGAAGCCCAAATACTAAGGCCAATGGGGTTTAACTAACCTTATAAAAAAAATTAACTTTAACTCAAAATTTAGGAAGCACTTGAACTTTAGAAATTATTCAAATCTTAATTGTTAAAACCCTTAAAATACTGCCATTGCTACTCCAACTTTTTGATATGTTTGACCCAATCCTTTTTACGTGTTTAAATTAAAAATTCTAAACAGTTTTCCACATCATATACAATTTCAGAGCGAATTTTATTTGACGAACAAGAATTACAGTATTTTTACCTGAAGCAATGTGAGTCATAGAAGTAATTGTGCCTCCATTCCATGGAAGTACTTTAACAGCCCAATCACCTCCTTTCAGTTCAATAGGAGTCCTCTAAAGTTCTATTCCTTTCTGTCTAGGAACATCTTCCACATCTAGAACCCGCGTTGAATTTTCTGAAAAAAAATAAATAAGATATTATGCAATCAAAATTACCACATCTTCCTTTTCATGGGAAGTAATTTCAGGGCTTGATGACCATTAACTTTTCAAACATTTGCGGATTCCAACTAATATTTACCTAGTCGTGTTTGGTAGAGCTTCATACTGTTTGATACCATCTCTGCAACTTCCTGCTCTAAAGGCATTATTATTTGAAGATCCTATCCATCAATACCCCACTTGTCAAGCTGATCAATCAAAAGGATTATTTACGGACCCTAAGATTTAAAAAAAAAAAAAAACTATGCGACTGAATAACATAATCCAAAAAGTTATCGTTAACGCAGACGTACCACTGCACCGCCGCCAAGCAACAACTGAAAATGAAGAGGGCGATTCGGCCTTTTCCAAGACCCTTCGGTTTTGGAAACTCTGACCGTGACACATGAAGATATAAGTTCAGCAACATAGTGTGTCAGAAAAAATTGACCTTCGGTGAATCTGTATCCATCGCCATTGTCTTCATACAGAACACCTTCGGCTTTTCCTGAAAAAGGAAAGGATCTTTGAAATGCCCTGCTTATAGAGATATGTCGCCCTGAGCCATAAAAACTATAAGGAATATGTAATCAGTTAAGGTGATTACCTATTGCATGTGACAAAGATACTAAAACGGCAGACGGCAAGGCAAATGGACCAAACGTAATAATAGGATATGGTGCGTTAGCGATAAATTGAACGACCGATTCGGTTCTCAGATCAATCTGGATAGAAAATGGGTAATTTATATGGAGATTAAATATTTAGAACAGTCGAGCTTTCATATACAGCATGGAGTAAAAAATGTCATTACCTCACACCGCAGTAAAGAATTCCATTACATCTTCCTTTCATATACCGGAAAATCATCCTCGTCCCAGAAGGAAGGAATTCGAAAGGTTGGATGCTTTTCTCCCGCTCGCTGAGCAATATCCTCAAAGACTGGAACCAAGAGAAGCGCGCTTTTCACGCTCCTGAAGTCAATAAGGCGATGCCGAGGCTGCCTGCCCAGTCGGCAGTGAAAGGACTCAGCTTCAAAGATGTGGTGGTGGCTAAGAGAGCACCCGCGCCTCCCTCGGCTCCGGTAGCCGTGATAGTGTGTCGCCTCAAGGGAGTGACATTTTGGAAAGATATTTTCCAGGAGATCCAGAGACGGACCGGGAAAGTGTTATCCTGGTCACCCCTCGTTGGAAATAAAGCTGTGGTATGGTGCGGTGACGAGGAAGAGAGGGACACTTTGATGTGTTTGGCGGTGGTGGCGTTCAAGAAGGAAGAGGTTGCTTTCATCAGTCGTTGGTCGGAAGATCAGTTATGGGCGGGCCAGAAGGTCTTCTTACAGAATAGTTGGGTTGGTATTGAGGGTCTCCCCTTCGAGCTTTGGAACCTCCAATCTCTGAAGGTTATCGGAGAGAAGTTAGGCGGCTTGATCGAAATCGCCAAAGAGACTCTCGACCTTTCTTTTCTCCAATACGCAAAAATCAGATGAAAATTCTGCTCGACTGCGTCTGTTCAATCTGGGTGCGCCGATAAAGAGTGTATCTCCCGTCGCGACGCCGGTTTGTGGTTCGCCGTCGAACCTTCTCGGAACCGTAAATTTATAAAAAAATAAAAAAAAATAACAAAAAAAACTTACATTTCTAACGACTCTCGACCGAGGCAAATGAGCCCTTACTTTCTTCCCCATCTCTTTAAGCTCCTTGAGCTTATTCACTTCGCAGCTGCGCGATAACAGCTTCTTCACCATAGGAAACGTCGGGTCGCTCAAATGCCTCCCTTTCTCCAACACCTGTTTCGAGCAATCGAAAGCCTCTTGGACCAAGCCCCGAGAGCAAGAGCTCCATCGCGTGGGCGTGAGGACAATTCCCCTTCTCCACGAGGTACCTCCACAACTCCCACCCCAAGTCGACCCGCGCGTTCTCGCAGAAGAATCTCATCAGCACCACCGTGGTTCCGACTCCGGGCACGAAACCCCTCTCGACCATCTTGTTGTACACCTGATTCACGCCCTCGAAGTCGTATTCCTTTATCATCGCGGAGAAGGCGATACGGTACGTCGGGGGAAACGCCCTTCTCGCTCATCTCGTCCATCAACGCGGCCGCGGAAATCAAGTCTCCGCACCGGACGAGCGAGCCCATGTAGGAATTGTAGGCCGCGGTGTCCACGGTCAAGCCTTGTGACTCAATCGCTCGGAAAAGTTCGCGATTCTGTCGATCTAGTCTCCGAGTTTTTGAGATGGATCGCAGTGGTTAAGTGATCTGGCAAAGAGATTGAAGATTTGCATGCTTTTCTCCGGAACCCAAGTAAGTAGATTGAATCCCATTCGCCACAACGTGCGGATTCATATTCCCTCATGAGAAAGCATCCACGTTTGGTACAAATTTGAACTTTTATTATTGATCCAAGGATAAATTACTTAAATGCCCCCTGGACTCTTGACCACTTTACAAACTCGTCCCTACTTTTTTTTTTCTCGCATCAGTGGTCTTAAACTTTGAATTTCTTACCAATTCAGTCATTCCGTTTATTTTTTTGAACGACTGTTCAATTTTGAACGGCTGATTTGGCAAATTATTAAAATGCCCTTTTTAACACATTATTTATTGATATTAAAATGCTATATAAATTACCTTAACCTAATAAACTTGCCTCCGACTCTCTCTTCCAAATCGAGACCGTGTGTGTGCCCTAAAAACCCTAAAAAACTCGCCTGGTTATCTCTTCTTCGAAGTCGAGCAAGGTTAGAGGAGATGAGCGTCGGTTATCGCCGACGAAGTCAAACTTCTGACAGCAACAACGAAGCTCGTCCCCAGAAAATCGTCGACTGTGTCGATGTGGAGTCGCGAGCGTGGAGCGTACGGCTTGGACTGACGATCACCCAGGTCGAAGGTTTCTTGGTTGTCGTAATTTTAAGGTAAGGAAAGAGAAATCTGGTGGCGGGCATTTGTATAAGGTTTCTGTGTCGATGTTGGGTTTTTTTCATTCACAATTTTTTTTTTTTATTTCAGAACTCCAAAGACAAAGGATGTGGGCATTTTGATTGGTTGGATCCGCCAATGTGTACGAGGTCGATGCAGGTAATCCCAGGTTTGCTGAGGAGGTTACACGCAATGGAAGGTGAAAAACAGAGGACACAGATTGAAGAAGAACTTGGTGGAATTGATATGGAGTTGAACGTACCTATCTCTGTTGAAATTATTGGGAAAATTACAAATGAATAAAAAAAAATTAAGATCATGTTGATTATATGTATGGTATTGTTATTTGTAATAGTTTGCAAGTAATTTATAGTGTGCAATTGTTTTGGTTTGTTGTTAATGTATCCCACGATGGTGAATATATGTTGTTAAATGTGAATATATGTTTTGGTGCTGTTAAATGTGAACTGGATTATAGCAATCAAACAATTAGACAAGTGAAAGTAAAATGAGAAATGGTTTGCTGCAAGTAATTTATAGTGTGCAATTGTTTTGGTTTGTTGTTAATGTATGGGTCACATTTGCTTGTTTCACAATTAGACAAGTGCAAGTAAAATGAGGATTCTGAATCTGAACTTGACAATAGCAATCAAACAACCCAGTTCACTTAATTTGCATCAGATTTTGGAAGGCAATGGTCAATAATAAATGAACAAAAAATTGGTAAATGAAATCAAAAGAAAATCCATAATCCATTCATAACTTAATATTGTACCAAAAGAGGACCATAATACATGCATAATTTAGAATGAGTTTGACATTACATGGCATCACTAACAGCCTATTACATAATCTGTCCCAAAAATTGTTACCAAAAATTACATGGTCCTTTTCACAATGTTTCACAAAAATAGCCTAGACAATTCACTTCTTAAATAAACCCCTAGGTTGAAGTCCTGATTGGCACCTTCTCGGACTACTCGCGGCCATGAGTCTCGGACTCCTCTACAACACAAAATTCAGAATACTTTAGACCACTGTGAAGTATACAAAAAGCTTGAAATTGCGTTATGAGTAACAATTCTTACTCGTGGTTGCTGACTTGCTAGATTGGACTGACTTGCCGGTTGCTGACTTGCTGGTTGCTGACTTGCTGGATTGGACTGACTTGCTGGTGGCTGACTTCGTTCACAAGTGGCTCGGTGACGTGGTTGACTTCCTGTTTGACGAGTTGACTGTTTCTTTTTGCGCGAGGTTGCCCTTTCTTTGCGCTGATTATAGACACATGTATTTAGATAAAAGTTAACAAGATCTCTAATTACAGTAAATAAATTATGAGCCCAAGAAATTAAAAACTAACCATTTCCGCTTGCTTCCTTCTAAAACAAGTCTGGATGTTGTGTCCCTCTTCGCCACATTTTGAACATTTTGTAATAACAAATGTTCTTGACATCCTGGTTGCTCCCGGTCGAATAACTTCGTCGTGTTCGACTCTTCTAACTTTTTTGGGCCTTCCAGGCTCTGCTCTTTCTGGTGGCATTTCCATTGGTTGAAGTCCGGTCTTGGGCCATTGTTCAATCGGGTTCAGTGGGTTTATTTTGTGCTTGTAAGTAGTAACATACACATGCTTGTAGTACCACTCACTGACATATTTAACAGGGTCTTCTTGCATTTGCCAGATGCAGCTTATAGCATGCGAACACGGAATACCTGACACAATTGTATTGTTAGAGAGACATAAAGTATTGTTTGTTAGCTATGTACATTACAAAGAATTGTTAATACCTGAGAGGTTCCATCGTTTGCAAGAAAAAGTCTTGTCACTGAGATTAACCGCGTACATTGACCCGTACATGTTAGTCACCTGGTAATCTGAATCACCGGCCCACTTTGCAATGTTTTCAGCGCTGTGTAGTTTGTTCTTCTCAAGAATTTCTGAGATCCTTGGCCCTATATCACCATGCCATCTATCCACTGCAAGTCTTTGTTTTGTGAACCGTTGCAAGATGTACATTCTTATCCTTTCTAGCATAGAAAATATAGGCTTTTGTCTAGCTAGCAGAATAGCTCGTGTTCCATTGAAACATTCACACAGATTATTGAGGAGGATGTCACACTTGATAGCAGTTCGGAAGTTGCATCTAGCCCAGTGTTGAGGCTCTTTCTCCATTAACCACTCATACGCCTTCTCGTCCTCGGCTTTTATGAAGTCCATGTTAGTCTGAAAACCATGATGTGAGTATGCTTGAGCAGCTGCCATCATTGTGACCTTCATAAATTGTCCCTTGAAGACCTGTACATTACAAAAAAGAAAGAGATGTAATATAACGTGATTATATACTTAGTGAAACCTCTCTTTTCTATGTAGTAAATCTATTGGTTTTAAATCCTTTGTGGTTTTGAAAAATATGTGGTTTTGAAACCTGTTTTTCCAGAAAAAATCACCAATAAATAAAGCCACCACAAATTTTTTACCATCACAGAATTTTTACCTTTGTAAAGTTGCTTTGAAGATGTCTTGCGCAATGCCTATGCTCAGCCGGCTCTGATCCGTCGTCCCAAAGTCCGTTCAAAGCTTCTTTAAGGCCTTTTTGTTTGTCCGTGATAAACGTCCAATGCAATCCATTCCTAATACTGATATCCTCTCTCAGAATATTCAAAAACCATGACCACGATGCTTTTCCCTCGGACTCAACCACAGCAAAGGCAATCGGGAACATGCTATTATTTGCATCTATACCAATTGCACTAAGTAGCTGCCCCGTGTGATGTCCCTTAATATGGCACCTATCTAGACCTATGAGCGGCCTACACGATCGAAAACCTTCCTTACACCCGGCATAGCAAATGTACATTCGCTTGAAGATTGGTTTGCCTTCCGAATCATGATCGCACTCAAACTCAACCGTCGATCCAGGATTTGTTCGCTTGATTTCAGCTCCATAACTCCACAAAGCACCGTATTGTTCCTTAAAGGACCCTTCTATGATTTTCTCAGCAAACTTCCTTGCCCTATACGCCTTCATATACGAACAGTCCAAAATATAGTCGTTTTGGACTTTATTCATGAACTGTGGTGCCGACCAGGAATCACTGTCTTTAAAATACTGCATATATTTGTTCGCCAACCACTTGGAAGTAGCAAACCTATTCTTGTTCGTCCTCGCACATGTGTGCTCCGGCTGATATGTCTTGATCACAAATGAGTTTGTCTTTCCAAGGTACGATGCATAGCAAACCCACTTACATTTCGAATCCTTACATTCGGCTCGAACCCTGGTTGAGTCATTTTTCTTAAAGAAAATTTCTTTCCCAGCAGCTATGGCATATTCTCTCACTGCTTCTCTAAAAACCTTTGGACTGGAAAATACTAAACCCAACTTCAGAGTTGGATTCCTCATATCTGTCTCAACATTGAATTCCCGAAATGTTGACAACTTCTTTTTCGGATTCTGGCCCTTTGTCGATGTACCGGCTCTCTCTTTTTTGTCACTTCTTCTGTCTCACTTGAAGATGAGCTATGTCTACCACCAATGTCGCATTCATCGCCATACTCACTACCAGATTCCAGCAAGCCTTCTTCGTCACTAACTACAGCCTTTCCTTTCTTCTGAAGCTTCCTCAAACCAACGTCTACGATATCACCATCCACGTGAACATCATCCTCACTCAGCTCGTACCCGTTATCTTGTATTGCATCTGTTTCATCTTCAACAGCAGCTCTCTCATCTTCTTCATCAGATATTGCTTCATCTTTTTCATCAGCGTCGTCACCGTCTTCTTCATCAACTATTGCTTCATCTTCTTCAGCAGCTGTTTCGTCTACCGTATCTGGGTTATCTTCTTCTTCTTCTTGAACTGCAGGTGCTTCAACATCATCTGGGTCGTCTTCTTCTTCTTCTTGAACTGCAGGTGCTTCATCTTCAACTGTACGTGTTTGACATTCATAACTAATTTCCAGTGGTGGTGCACTAGGAAAAACTGGAGCATTTATCGGGTGCTCACAGTACACATCAACTTCCCTTGACATTTGCATCTTCTCAGCACATATGCGGTATAGCTCACTGTCAGTTCCAAGTAGATCATAGTTAATCCCGTCTTTTCCTTTTAGATAATACAAAGGCACGCAGCTATAAACCATCAACTTTTTCACAATTTCATTCAACACCAACAACGACATCTCGTCCAAATCACAGTGATCAACATGATCAATTTTGCCACCAATGTACGCCATACGACCATTCTCGTAAGACATGGACCCGCCGTGGTGAAACTTTAAGGTAAACTTCGTAGAGGACGGATCTGCAATAATCAAAACAAAACAAAACTAAATCACTATTTAATACCTACCAACCATTAAAACAGAAAAATAAAAAAGGGACCACAACGACAAAAAGGGACAAATCTGAATACAACAAGAAATATTTAATCCTACTTAATATTCCTAACCCAGATAAAAAGGGACAATAACACACGACACTAATAGACATATGGGACCAAACAGACGAGACTAACAGACATATGGGACCACAACGACAAATCTTGGTCGACTCACGTGGTCAACACTTTACAACCATTATAAATTCAAGATTTAAAGATTCTTTACCATAAGCAGGGGCTTTGCGCTCGGGTATAACTGGTTTAGAAGCTGAGGCTCTCTCCGCTGCTTTTTTCTTCGATTTCATCTTCGCCGTCGCAGGTGTCTTCATAGGGGATTTCATCTTCGACGTTGCAGGACTCTTCATTACAGATTTCATCTTCTTTCTCTTCGCTGGAGATTTCTCTTTCATTTTCGCGATTTGGGATTTTCGAGTGTTTTAGGGTTTCAGAGGATTTGGGATTTTCGTTTTCATTACATACTAAATTATGCAATGACCATAATACCCAAATCAGAGAGTGCACGTGACCAACACATGATTAAAAATTTAACAGCCGTTCAAAAAAATAAACAGAAGGACTGAATTGATAAGAAATTCAAAGTTTAAGACCACTGATGCGAGAAAAAAAAGTAGGGACGAGTTTGTAGAGTGGTCAAGAGTCCAGGGGGCATTTAAGTAATTTATCCTTGATCCAAATATCCTGGCCATCAAAAGCGTACAAAATCCAAAAATAGAGAATATTCAGACATGATAAATATATGTATTGAAACAGAGAAATTGTTATGAGTAAAAAAAGAAGGCGTTTTCTTACACAGCAAGTCAAACTAAGGTTCAAGTACCACTATGAAGAGTCAATGTCAGGGAAAGAAAACTAAAAAAAAAAAACCTTTCCTTTCTCTTATTAGCTTAGGCTTAATCCATGATCAATTATAAATGTTGGTCAGAAAATTCAAGTGAATTGATTTCCAACAAGTGCTATTTCCAAAAGTTCACATTGTCGTGCTAAACAATAACAAAGGGAAATTGATCAAACAGGTAATATGCTATACTTATACTTGAGAGTTGATACAGAGCAGCCAAACAATAATGGATAACCATAACCTAACAACATACTTCAGTAGATTCGTAATGTCATGAGACTTATTTACGTCAAAAGTACGAGCTTTCGTGGAAACTTAATACACAAATCCGACACGTTTCCGAATCCGTGTCGACTTTTCTTATCCGAAATCGTAAATTATAGAACGAAGGTACAAACTTTTGCGGAGAGGAAGAGCTGACCTGGTCACCGACGAAGGCGATCGCCGGAAGAGAGTGCGACGGAATTGGCAAAGCGCTTAGCTTCGTCGAGCAATAGAAAAAGAGTGCGCGGCGGAGGGTAAAATAGGAAGATCGCCAGGGAGTCGGAAGTATAAAATTACCCGCAATTTAGTACTTGTTAAAGACGGCGAAAATGATTAATTTTTTAATAGAAATTGTTCATTCAGGTTTGAAATTCCGGGGAAACCGGACAGAAACCAGTTCGGAAACCGTTTTTTCAAAGTTCCGAGACCGATATGTACAAAACCATTCACTTTCCATTTTTTCTTGGATTACGAGGAAACCATTCCGGTTTCCGGTGGTTTCCGGGGAAACTGTCCACTTTCCGGTTGTCTTTAGGCAAATTTTCATGCATTCCGACGGAAACTTACCAGTAAGTAGTCAAATACCGATAATTTTTTTAAATCTGATGATATTTAGTGTTCTTCACGAAATTTATCTTTAGTTTTTGATGATTTAGTTCAAATTCTTAGTTTCTAACTTCATTATTGTGTTTAAACTTTAATTGGAACTTGTATCCACTTTTTTCTATTTTTTGGTTACATTAAAAAATAGGATTTAGATTTGAATGTGTTTTGACTTTTTTTTTTAATTAGTTGTAGAATATGAAATTTTATGTATAATTAGTTTTTTTTTTAACATGAATATCATCATTATTTTGATTTTGTATTTTTCTTTTTCCTTTTCTGTTTTCCACGGTTACCAGTAAATTCTAAACCTCATAACGGTAACGGTAACGGTAACAGTATTTCGATCCTTTCTAGTACAAAAAAAAGTTACTTCATTTTGGAAATTTGACAAATAGGACGAGTTTGAGATAATTTTTTTTCTCCTTTTTACCTTTATCTTGCCGAAAGGTAAAAACAATTTTACTATTTTTCCAATTTTCAATTATAATATTTAATTTTTTTAATAAAATTAATTTGAATAAGAACAGTTAATTAACTTCCCACCCTCGTTAAATTCTCACGTTTCCTTTTTCTCTCTTCATTTACTTCGTTTCCTTCTCTCTTCCTTTCACTCTCTCATGTCTCTCTTCCCGTTTGTTCCTCTTTTTCACCTGCGCACAAAGAAAAAAAAACATTCAACTTCCTTCGCCGACTCACTTCCTTTGCCATCCCATTGTTCTTCTTCTTCAGTCTCCTTCACCGACCTAATGAAGACAAAGTCCAGTACCCCTACCAAAAAAATCCTCAAACTTTTAAAAACGTTCTAAACCCGATTCTTATTCTACACCCACAAAAAAGCCTTGCATGAGACACATGCAACGCCGCGTTGGAGTGCACGAGTGGGTCCGGATGCCATGGTCTTAGTCGAGAAGAAGGCGCCGAAGAAACTGACTGCGGCGAAGAAGCGAAAGCCATCCCTTCCGCCAAAGCCATCAGTGCCGCCACGAAAACGCCAAAAAAAAAAAAAAAACCGACCATGTATCCTCTCAATAGCCAAGCCCAAGAAATTAGCCGGCCTCTTTGCCGAACTTGATCCCGACACCTTCGATTGATCTCGCTTTTGAAAAAATTGTTTGTTTTCTATCCGCGTGAATATGTTTGAAATACTTCTTAAATGCATTTTGCATCTCCTAGATCATATATCACAATCAGAATTATAATTTCGTAGCTTTAAACGATTATTAGGCAAACAGAGTTCGCATAATAATCGTTTAAGATAATAACATATATTTTTTGTAAGATAATAATATATTTTTTTGGCTTAAAAATCATGTGTTAAATTATCTATTACATTATACGGGGGTCACATATATTTTTCGTTTATCTTATAAAGGAGAGAAATAAATTTGTTTAATATATTCTTACTATCAAAATTTATGTATGTTTAATATTTTGGACTTTTTAGCTCAGTCAGGGCCGAGTTTGCACCTTTTTTGTTTTACTGGCTTGAAACTCGAGTCTACGTTGAGTTGGTGCGATGCGACTTCGATGCTGATGCCCAGTATGTTATGTGTGGTCCAGGAAAAAAAGTGGATTTGTTTCTTTTTAGGAAACTAATCAGCTCCCCCTGGATGTTGCCTTTGAGCTCTGCACCGATTCCGGCGCGTTTTTTGGGGTTAGCTCCATCGGGCTGAAATTGCACCGTCATTTTGACTCTGGGAGAATCTTGTATGTCGTCGTTTTTTGGTGTTTCATCTCCATTGGTTGACCCGATGGTCATTAATTGCTAATGATCATCAATTGCTTTTTCGACCTTCATTTTATGATTGTTCATGTAGCAAATTCGTGCGGCCTCTTGGATGCCTCTTATTTCTCAAACTCCGTCGGGTGCTGGGAAGCGTATACACTAATGGTAGGTCGAGGGAATGGCCTTCGTGCTATTTATCCACGGTCTTCCCAGGATCATGTTATAAGGTGAGGGGCAGTCGAGGACGACGAGCTAATTTATTCCTTGAGCTTGGATGGGTAACTTAATCGTTCCCATCGTGGGCATTGTGGCTCCGTTGAATCCCGTCAGGTCGGTTAATTCCCTCTTAACAACGGATTCGTCGATGTTCATTCTTTTTAGAGTACTTCTGAAAATGACGTCCACCGAGCTTCCGTTGTCGATCAGTATTCTTGCCACCTCCCAGTTTGACACATCTAATGTTACAATTAGAGCGCCGTCGTGAGGCCCGACTATGTTTTTTTCTTTGCTTTCTAGAAAGGTAATTGACACGTCGCTTGTATTGGGCTCATCTTGTTTTTATGTATTAAGAGTCTCCTAGGATATGATCAAACCGAAAAAAACCTTGCTTGCGTGTTATATGCTTGTTTATTTAAATGTTTAGCCATTCTTGTTAGCTATAACTTAGAAATTGTTTCATGGGTGGCTTGCTTTTCATGGGCTTTATTTATATAAAAATATCTAATTGGATTAGGATAGTTTTTTTTATGAATAAGTTGAACGGATCGGAGAGCTTTGTCACTAAACCAATAAGAGGCTAAGCTGGGGGCTCTTACGTACTCATTATTTTAATTTTTAATATTTCTAACACAACTTCCTACTGGTTATAATCAGGGGCGGAGCTAGAGAAGCTTACCGAGGGGGCTAGTTTGAAAAATAAAGTTTCATAAGGGATTACTTTGTAAATTTTTAGAGTAAAAATAGAAATTTATTTAAAAATAACCGAAAGTGTAAAACAAAATTGAGGGACTTGAGCCCCGTTCAGCCTACTGTAACTCGTACATGGTTATAATTAGGAATACTTTTTATAGGTTCGTTGGTTTTACTTCAGAACTATATATATCACGATGAAAATACGTTTTCAAGAAAAAAAATATATACTTTAATATTTCAAACCAACTTCACAAATATTGATTTATTTAAAAATAAACCGAAAGTGTAAAACAAAATTGAGGGACTTGAGCCCCATTCAGCCTACTGTAACTCGTCCCTGGTTATAATTAGGAATACTTTTTATAGGTTCGTTGGTTTTACTTCAGAACTATATATATCACGATGAAAATACGTTTTCAAGAAAAAAGAAATATATACTTTAATATTTCAAACCAACTTCACAAATATTGATTTATTTAAAAATAAACCGAAAGTGTAAAACAAAATTGAGGGACTTGAGCCCCGTTCAGCCTACTGTAACTCGTCCCTGGTTATAATTAGGAATACTTTTTATATGTTCGTTGGTCTTACTTCAGAACTATATATATCACGATGAAAATACGTTTTCAAGAAAAAAAAATATACTTTAATATTTCAAACCAACTTCACAAATCATTCTAGCTAGCGGATCCTTTGTGTCATAAACACACATAAAAGAACTTCCTTATATTGATTTTTTATTTTTTTTAAACATTGCTTATATTGAAATAGAACACATTATATACTTTACTTCAAAAGTATATAATATACTGAAACTGATCTTAGAGTACACTTAAAATCAATAACATATATAGTTTAGTTTAGTGTAACATTATTCCTTACAATCGAGGGTATAAAAATTCAATAGATCTTGCTTATATATTCAGTTTTA